>NW_027187327.1:13157021-13235572 GCF_028583685.1 Petaurus breviceps papuanus
ACACACACATACACATGTATATGTACACAAACAAATCAAATCTATGTGTATATATAGTCATACCTGTGTGTGTATGTGTGTGTGCTACATACACACATATAATCTCCCTTAATAGAATGTCGGTCCTTGAAGAAGCTAGGTGGCCCAGTCACTAGAGTGCTTGGTGTTAAGGAAGATCATAGTTCAAATTCAATTTCAGACATTTAGTAGCTGTGTGACCCTGAGCAAGTCCTTTAACCTCTGTTTCAGTTTCCTCAGCTATTAAATGGGGATAATAATAATACCTACCTCACAGGGTTATTGTACAGATTAAATGAGGTATTTGTAAATTGCCTAGCACAGTGCCAGACACATAGTGGGTGCTGTAGAAAAGCTTCTTACCTTCCCTTCCCTTCCTTTAAGGCAAAGACCATTTCATTTCTGTCTTTATATCCCCTGTGTCTAGCAGAGAGCTCAACATACATCAGGCACTTAATAACTGCTTGATTTATTGATTGAAGAGAGGAAAACTTCAGCAGTCTAGAGGCCTAATTGCCTCACATACCTACCATCTCCATAATGCCCACACCTTGTGCCACCTGGATACTTAATTTATTTGAAAGTTGCAGAGCTTAATCTCTTAATAGAGTTAGGATAATAAAGGCCTTAAAGACTCAGCTTCTGAAAATTGATTTTTTTTGACTTGCCAAAAATTAGAGTAGTTAAATAAATTATAAGCAAACAGGAGACGGCTGCTCCTCCTATCTACCTGTTCTGGAGTCGTTATGAAGATTGGCACTATATGGGCCTTCTCTTCCTAAAATCTGTTTCTGAGTGAGACAATTAAATTTTGGTTTCCTATAAATCAGCCAATTGATCCACAATCTATTTTCTATTTGAGAAAGAGTATACTGGCTCATGGGAAATTAAAATATTCCTTCCCCTACTTTGTGTTAAAAAACAAGTTGATATAATGAATTGAACTAAATAAGGTTGCAAAAAATGTTGATAACTAAAATAGATTTCAAAGCATCTTTGCCAAGAGTAAACATGAAAGACTTTTTGTTTGAGGCATTAATTTCTTCCACATTTATATTTCTACATTAATTGGGAAAGCTGAGCAATCCTTCTTAAATAATATAAGTATATTCCTTTCTTTTTCAGATAAATTGTTAGTTACCTTTGCACATAGAGGAACATGAAAAGCATTTGATGATAATAGCCTAATTAGAGACTCAAACAGTTGCTTCCTTATACTCTTGTTAGATACAATACAGACTACATAGATTCTGCAAATCATAAATTTTACTCACTTTACATTTTTAAAACTGAAATGTAATTACAAGGAAATTAATGCCTTGTAATATGAAGTATTTTATAAAATCTCAGTTCAGCTCTGGAAACAAGTAAGATACACAAAATATTTTTCTACACCATAGTACTGCTAAAGCAGGTATAAATCAATTAGGAGGGCAATGTGGTGTTCTGAGTAGAGCTTTGACCTTGGGTTCAAATCCTGCCTCAGACACTACCCCCTCTGTGACCCTGGACAAGCCACTCAATCTCTCTGATCCTTAGTTTCCTTATTTGTAAAATGATGGGCTTGATGATCTTTTACATTTCTTCTAGCTTTAAACCTATGATCCTGTGAATCAAAACAGTTCTCTACATGATGAATGTAATAAGATGATATACTATAGGTTCAAAAATAATTAAAAAAAAATTAACTGTTGGGGTCAACTAGATGGCACAGTGGATAGAGCACTGACCTGGGAGTCAGGAGGACATGAGTTCAAATCTGGCCTAGCTGTCACTTAACCCCGACTGCCTCCTCCCCCCCAAAAAAAATTAAAAATAAAGAAATGGATGAGTGTGGGGAATATCTAGACAACAGTTCTTACTAAAAAGACATGGTAGTTTTAGGGGATTAAAAACTCAATAAAAGTCAACACTAAAATGTGACACTGTTGTGATATGATCTTAAATGACACGAACAGAAACATAGTGGGAGATTATAATTCTGTTGTACTCTGCCCAGGCTAGACTGACATGAGGTAATACATTTAGTTATAAGTCCCATATTGAAGAAAAGAAATTGACAAGGTGATATGTCTTCATAGGAAAGTGGCCAGGATGGAAAGAATTCTGGAAAACATACCACATAAGGAAGAGTGGAATGAACTGGAGATGTTTAGCTTGGAGAATTGCAAGGCAGTGGGACAATACAGTTAAGACTGTGGGGGTGGGCAAGTCAGCTTTATGTATTTGAGAAACAGGAATTAAACTTGCTTTGATTATTTATAGCTGGCAAAAGTAAGAATAATGGATAAAAGATAAAAGAATATTTCATCCCAATTAAAGAAAGCACTTCTTCAAAATTGGAAAATGTCATCTTAGGAGGAAGGAAATTTTACATCATGGAGATGTTCAAATGGAGGTTAGATCACAATTAGTTAGTGGTGGCATAGAAGAACATTCTTTTCATATATGAATGGGAGTAAATGTATTGAGATTTCTCTCCAGTCTGAAATTTTATAATTCCAAGACATCTCAACAACTAGAATAGATTGGAAAACAGACAAGAAGAGAACAAGACATTTGTTTTTAGTTAATTTTCCTGAAAGTTTCATTACATCAGAATATACAATTTCTTAACATGAGTGAAGTCATAGAAAACCCTTACTTCAACTATAAAATAGCATTCAGATTATTGTACCACCATTTGAAAAATTCTAAGAAACATGGAAACATATGCATCAAGTGGTAAAACAAAGACCATAGAACCAAGAGAGGAATGTACTCAATGGCTATAGCAATATAAATGAAATGAATTAAATGATATAAATGTTGAAGTGTTGTGAATAATCTTAGTTCTGGATTTAAGAATTATTAAGAATTAAATGATGAAGTAATATACCTTCCTCCTCTCTGCAGAGGGGTATAGAACTACAACAGTGGAATGAAGTATACTTTGTCAGATGTGGTTACTGTATCATCTGGCTATGCTTTTTTGGGGGGGGGCAGGTTAAAAGGGAGGCTTTAGTGAGAGGTAGATTTTAAGGGAAAAGTCTGTCAATGCTAGAAAAACAAAAAGCAGAAACCAAAATTAAAAAAAAAAATTTCAGGAAAAAGAATACTTCCTACTTTTGGGTATTAGGAGAGACCGTGCTGTGTAGTAGCTAGAGGGCTTGTCCTGAAGCCATGAAGAACTAGATTAGAATCTCACCCCTAACACATGCTGTGTTACCCTGGGCAAATCAATTAACCTTTCAATGCTCTAGGCAACTCTGAATCAGAAGGTGCTAATATGATGAGAAGGTACTGACTTGAGTTGGTAGAGGGAATTTCCTAACCTGAAATTTCCCTCTCCAATGAAATAACAGGCCCAGTTTTCATTCCCTTTCCATATAGGGCATTCAACAATGAGTAGACTTGATGACATGTAGGATTCACCCAATGTTATATATAGCTTAGAAAAACAAGAAACATTCTAGCCTAGACATCAGTAAAATATGCTTTTACACTAGAAAAACATATTTAATGAAATGTAGAAGTAATTTCTTGAAAAATGTTGCCATATTTTAGAGCAATTGCATTTATCCCCAACTGATAAATGGTTAAAGAGTACAAACATGTAGTTCTCAAGGGAAGAAATTCAGGTTATTGACAGCCATAAGAAAAAAAATTCTCCAAATAATTAATAATTAGAAGAATACAAATTAAAACAACTTGGGGGTTCCATTTCATATCCACTAAGTTGGCAAATTACATAAAAATAAATATCAAATGCTGTACGGACAGTAGGTAGAAAACCACATTAATACACTGTTGGTGATGCTGCAAATTTGTCTAGCCATTCTGGGAGTATATTGGAACTATGCCCTCCAAAATTATTAAATTTCATACATTTTTGACTTTGTAATGCCATTACTAGAATTATAATCCAAAGAGGTCAAAGAATGAGGGAAAGTTCATGTGTGTACAAAAATATTTTAAGCATCTCTATTTTTGTATGTGTGATGGTAGAGAAGTGAATATTAAGAAGATGCCATCAACTGCAGAATAATGGAACAAATTAAAGTATACAAATGTAATGGAATGATATTATATTCTAAGAAAAGAAGAGATGGTGTCAGAGAAAACTGGGAAAATTTGTAGGAACTGATGAAAAGTGAAGCAAGAAAAACCAGATCCCCCCCTCCCCCCGCATAACATCAGCATTGTAATTTTAAAAAGACTTAAGAACTCTGAAAAACACGATTAATCAAGATTCCAAAAGACACAAGATAAAGAACGCTATCCATCTCTTGGCTGAGAGGTGAGGGAATAATATGCAGAAAAAAGCCCCCATAGAAATCTATTTTGCTAGACTATGGTCTTTCTTTTTTCTTTTCTTTTCTTCTTCTTTTTTATATTGGCCAGAGGCAGGGGGGAGGCAGGCAGAGAGAGATGGGAAGGAGAGAAAATAATGCTTATAACTGAAAAAAAGAACTTAATTAAAAAGAAACATTTCATGTCCCAACTTTTAAAGAGAAGAAATTTCCAGCAAAGAACATTAAAAACAAATTAATGTGAAGAGCATTTAAAAATATTTTGTCTTTCTGTATGAATTTGTAATAAACCCTGAAACATTCTAAATGGTAGAAAATGGCCCTAGCTATGGTATACCATATTTTCTTTCTGATTTTACTTTTTTATGTGGTAGATTTTACACTCTTTGCAATTCCACAGATCAGTCATTCGAGTTTGAAAACAGACAAAATTACTAGCTTTTAAAAAGTGGGTAGAAAGAGTGTATAGACATTTGCTTTAAATCTCAGGTACTTTTCAAAGAGAATAGGCTATCATCACTATTTTCCTTCCTGTTTGTGGCCTATCATTTCTTTCAGAATAAGGTATTATTATGTTTCCCATTCTGAGCTGATAAAAGGTAAGTAAGATTTCTTATTTTTGAAAATATATGACTGTGGGAGAATATAGCAAAAGTGTGAATCTGAGAATGGGTGTGCTTCATGACAGCTCTCTCAAACTCTCTCCAATGCACTGTGGTATCCATCCAATTAGAAATGGGCAACAAGGAATAACAGGCATTCTGGATGAGTCTGTGCAAGGACTAGCTGCACATTTGATTATGAGAAAGGACAGATCAATGCTACTCTTTTCAAAATTAACTACAATCAAAGATGACCCAATTTGCTGCAGGGAACAGAGGTTAGTGAAGAAATGTAAAGGGTCAATGACTCTATTAGTCAGGTAATAAGCTTCACCAAATTGTGAATAACATTGGAATTATATGACCATCAGGTCAATGAAGTATCTTTCTTGTTTTACTAAGTCAGAAGACAGCTTGGAACAGCAGATTTGATTTGAAGAAGCAAACATCAATGACTCATTCGTTTACTGCATTCAATCATTTCCACAGCTGGTATGAACATTTGTTAAATTTCAAATGAACAGAAGTCAACGTGTTACATTAATTACATTACGAAAGCAATTAATGTAAGCAACATATGCATAAACATTATCAAGTAGAATTGCATATGGTTAATTAAAGTTTCTCTTAAAGGAGACCTGTTTAACCTTACTTCAAGTACCATTTGGGAAAGGGTTCCTTTAAAATGGCCAGATGGCTTTGCTGTGGTGATTAGTCGAATCATATTAATGACATCAAAAGGGAGCTAAAACCATATAGCTTACTATTTGGTTAACAGCAAGCATGCTTCCTAATACTCTGGTTTTTTTCAAGAGGATTAGACACCCCAGGACAGCTAAGATACTAAAAATCCAAATTTAGGAGTTATCCTTTCTGGAACCAACTGCTATATTATAAATTTGAGAAACTAACAATAAGTAAATCTCAACTGAACTTACCTTAGTGAATTTTCTGTTAAGACAACACATAACATAGCTTCTCCTGACTGAAAAGTTTGATCTGTTCTTAAAAGTTAGATATTTTAGAACTCTCATTTTTATTAATTCAATTCATTCATTCACCCATTTAGACAAACAACTAATCAACAGATTTATACTATCTGCCTCAGTGCTTTGCATTGAAAGATTGGATTTAATGATGGAGACAGCCTAGTTTGGCTTTTTTTCTCAAAATAGCCTCAATCAATTGCTATAACTGCAATTCTATCTTATAAATGATTAAAATGTTAAATTTCCTTAATATTTAAAAGACTCATTATTTTCTCTTTGTAGATCATAACCCTTCACTGATGCAAACAATAAACCAATAAACTGTTCCAGATACCTTAGTAGCCCATATTTGTGAGTTAATGTGGTTGAAAATAAATGCATTACCTGGTGGCCCATCTGGTGACGAGCCTCTCCCAAGTCATCTAGACTGTTCTTGAAAGACAGTGAAAAACAAAAAAAACAGCAACAACAAAAATTCACATCAACGCCAGGATCATCCTCAAAGAATTTCCAGCTTGATATGACTTGTCAGATGTGTTCCTCTAATATAGCTTTGGAGAACTCAAGGTTCATGGAAAGGACTGAAATTATTCTGGGTCAATTTTATCCTTCCCCCACCCCCCAAATCAGATGTATTCTTTGCATTCCACTCCCTCATCACTGCCCCACTCCTGAAAAGCTTATCAGCAGGAAACGTCCCAGAAATTAGTTCAGTTTTGGTATTCACGCCTCATCAGAGCCCTCAGAAATCTGCCTCATTCTTTGGATTGCTGGAAAGGAAAGCAAAACCTTTCTAGCTCATAAGCTACACTCTTTGGATTCCACTCCATCATCATCATGCCCCATTCTCCTTACCTTGTCTTACCTCTCCTCCCTCTCTGCCCAGCTTTTTAGCTTCCTTTTGTGTGTTTTCTTCTCTTATTAGATAAGTTCCTTGAGGTCAGGGACTTTCTTTTTCTGTTTTGTTTCCCCAGTGCTTATAGCACAGCACCTGGCACATAGTAAGTGCTTAACAAATGCATATTATATTGTATCATATTCTATTTATGCCCTTCCTCTCCAGCCATTTTCTTGTTAAAGCTCTTGATTGTTTTTAGAAAAAATATATTCCACTTTTATCATTTTTGCACAATCATGGTTTGGGAGATCCATGATAGCGATACAGGAAGATGGCTTTGTGCCTCTCAATGCTTACTTTATCCAAAGTTTTTATAATAAAGAAAACTCTTCAGATCTTTCCAGTTTCCTGGCCAACTAAAAATGCATTTGCTGGCAGGTAGTTTCCATGCCTATAGGAAGTAGCAGAGTGGGTGGACAGCTCAGATTGACCATTGGGCCTTATTTCACAGAGTTCTTTTCCTTTCTCCTTCATACACGGTTTTCAACTCCCTTCCCCTCATCTGGACAAAATAGGCATTTGATGCCCAAACCCTCTCAAGTATAGTCCACATAACATAATTTTAGAATTGAAAGGGACCTTTCAAATGATTTAGTCTCATCTGCTATTTTACAAATGATGAAACTGAGGCCCCAAGAGGTTAAGTGACTTGCCCAAAATAAACCATTGAGTTAGCAGCCCCAGTTCTATTCCAGTTCCTATATCAATATTGGATGATGAATTTAATCATATTGCGTTATTCATAGAACATCAACAAATCATTTAATTAAAAAAAGAAGAATATTCAAATAATTAACATCTTTATAGAGCTGATAGGGCAAATTTACTCCATCATTTTGGCATGTAAACTCCCTTATGGTGAGATTGATTAAGAATCACTTACGTCATTATATGTCCTTTTCCAAGCATGTGAGTTTATCTACAAAATAAGGTTTCTCCTGTCTTCACAGTTCCTAAACATATATTGTCTTTTCCTTTCACTATTTGGTTAGGTCAGTGTGTCTTCAATGATATTAATGACCTTTTCTACTAATTTGAATGATTTGAACTGCCTACATACAAATCCATGCAACAACAAGCCCTTTTATAATGGTGTTTAACTATACAAGTCATTTGCATTGCTTAAAACCAATTTATCTAATAGAGACATACAACATTTTTGAAGAGGTTGATTAGTCGCTCTGCAGAGTACTTCTTTCCTTTGTAAAGGAATTCCCAAATGGATCCCTTTAAACAGCCATCTCCTTCAACACATTTAAAAATATAATTTGATTTATACACTGATTCAGGATTATGTTCAGTGATTTTTCAGTTATATCTAACTCTTTGTGTCCCTATTTGGGGTTTTCTTAGCAAAGATATTGGAGTTTTGTCATTTCCTTCTCTAGCTCATTTTACAGAAGAGGAAACTGAGACAAACAGTTAAGTTACTTGCCCAGGGTCAAACAGCTAGTAAGTGTTTGAGGTTGCATTTGAATTTACTGAATTGAATCCTGACTCCAGGCCCAGTGCTCTATCTACTCTGCCACCTAAGTGCCACAAGATCATAGTATAATAAATTTAGAGCAGAAAAGGGAACTTAGAGGTCATCTAGTCTATCTCATTTTTCAGAAGAGAAAGCCAAGAAATTTGTCCAAGAACCTACAGGGAGAAGGCGGCAGTCAGAATTTGAACTCAGGCCTTCTGAATCCAAACTTAGCTTTCTTTCTACTGTACCATCCTGACTTGAGGAGACTTCTAGAAACAGCTACACCTGAAACCCTGGCAGTATCTCTCCCAGTCTTGCAAAATACTTTAATACTTTGTCTCATTTGAGTTTCATTCAGAACCTGTGAATGGAATCAGTTAAGTGGCTCAGTGGACACAGCAGGGGGCTAGAGTAAGGAAGACCTGAGTTCAAATTTGACCTCAGATATTGACTGACTAGCTGTGTGACCCTGGGCAAATCACTTACCCTCTGTTGGTCTTAATCTTCTGGTGAAGGAAGTGGCAAACCAATCCAGTATCCATGCCAAGAAAACCCCAAACAGGGTCACGAAGAATCAGACTCAGTTGAACAGGACATTATGAAGTGAGTACCATGGGTATGATCACATTTTTGCAAGTGAAGAAAATGAGACTCACAGAGTTAAGAGGACTTTCTTAGCTATTAGTTACTTCCAGGATCAAATAAAAAGTTCTCTTCTGCCTCTAGGAGAAAACATAAAATCCTTTGTTTGGCATTTAAAATTCTACAAAAACTGACCCCTTCCTACTTTTCCAGTCTTTTTACATTACTCATCTCCACATCCTCTATGATACAGCAACACTAGTTTGCTATCTTGATGTCCCTTGAATGCACATAGCTATTTGGATGTTGTCTCTACCATTAGAACGTGAGCTTCTTGAGGGGAGGTACCGTATTTTTGCCATCCTTTGTATCCCATAATTTAAAACAGTACCTGGAACATTGCAAATGCTTGTTAATTGATTGGTCCTTTACCTCATAATTCTTGAGTACATAGGGATAGTTGGGTTGTATTTGTTTATTAGAAAACAATTCATAGTAATAATAAAAAATAATAGCTAGCCTTTATACAGTGCTTACTATGTGCCAGGCACTGTGCTAAGAACTTTACAATTGATTCATCATTTGATCCTCACAACTCTGAGAGGTAGGTGCTATTATAATTGACTCGAATAATTTTGCAATCAACTGGATGAGTAGAATGAGTGTTGTATTTTGGGATTTGTCATTTTCTTGCTTATATTACATTTTTGACAAGTTACTTAATTATTCTGTTGCAATTTCTTCACCTGTAGAAAAGATGCTAAAATCATGCTACTTCATTTTGTCTTTGAGGAAAAGAGCCAAGATGACAGTAAAATATCCTAGAAATATTAAATGTTCAATAAAAACAAAGACTGGCCAAGAGACCCTGTGTTAGTGCGTCTTCTAACTTTGTTAGAATCTTGTGCAACTGGATGAGGGTAATATTTACACTTATTAATCTGAAGAACAACCATTAAAACATTTGTCCAACCTATCACTTAAAACAAAGTTTCATTTTTTTGAGTTTCAAGGAGTTTAATGAGTTATAATTAATAAGCAAGAGCAAGGAGTACAGCCTATTGTATAATTAAAGACTTTTGACTAAAGAAATTAAGATGCTACTATTTCTTCCTGGGCTCCAGTTTCCTAAAGTGATTACAACAGAGAGCAATATCATGTTGATGAAGATGAAACTCTTAAGCATTTTCTACTATTTAAGAAAAACTATAGTTTTTCTATTGTTTCTTTCTTCCAAAAAAATCATTCCCTGCACTTTCTTAAAGTAGCATATCTTGGTTCTTCCAAGAGTAGCTTCCTTTTTGAAGGCTTCTGGTTTGTGGTAATATGAATAATTTTCAAGTCCAATAATATTTGAAATCACCAAAGAGGCATTTAATAACTAAAGTTTATTTCCTAAGATCATGGAAAATAAAAATCCGAATAATTAAACTACCAATCATTGATGCAGGGCCCATTAACTGAAAGCAATTGACGTAAAGACTTAAAGTATGATGTCAAGTACAAAATTATATTATTTGAATAGTGGTCCCCAAACATTTTGCTATTCATTGTACAGAGAACAGCTAGATTTTCTGGCTATTTCTCTTGTACTATATGCAGAGCTATAGGATCACTGACTTCAAATAATGTACCAATATTCATGATTTTGCTGATGTGGAGAGTGCCTTCTGTTATTTGCTACTGTGTGGCTCTAAACAAGTTATATGCTACCTTTGTGACCCCAGGTTCCATTTTCTCATATGTAAAATAAGGGGTAGATAACCTCAAGGGTTCCTTTCAGCTAAACATCCTTTGGTGTTCTAAACTACTGAAGAGTTTTTATTCCTTTAGTCTCTACCTCTTGGCTTTCCTGGCTTCTTTTGAATTTCAGTGAAAGTCTCAGCTTCCAAAAGAAGCCTTTCCTTAATCCTCCTCAATGTCAGTGCCTTCCCTTTGTTTCTTATCTCCAATTTATCCTATATCTAGCTTGTTTCATATATAGTTGGTTGCTTGTTACCTCTTCCTTTTAGATCAGAAGTTTCTTGAGAGCAGGTACTGTTTTTTTTTTTTTGCTGTTCTTTGTGTCCTTAGCACTTGGCACTGTGCCTATGACATAGAAAATGCTTAATAAATACCAGTTGATTGAATTCTCCTTTTATACACATCCTTATTCCTATGATCAAATGAGATAATATTTATAAAGCACTTAGTACAATTTCTGGCACATAGTAGGTGTTATATAAATACTTATTGCCTTCTCCCCTCCCCCATACAGGGCTAAAGGTCTCTGAGACTTGATGTCAACAAAAGCTGCATAGACTGAGGTGCTACACAGCAAAACAATTCATCTATGAAACAAGAATGAACCTGCCTAACTCATTCTTAGTGTAAACAACTCAGATAGTTTTCCAAGTGAGAGATGAACAAGTCATATTTTCTGGAAATTTTTTTAAACTTGTCACAGTTGAAGTGCATGAAAATCTTGCTGGGACTCAGTCCAGAGATTTCTGACACATATTACAAAAGCAAAATTCTTTCTGGTTGTAATTTAAAAAAATCATTTTCCATGAAGTTAATATAAGACTACAAAATGCTGAAATAGCCACACATTTTTTATTTCATTTGGCCAAAGTCTGGTAGTTATCTGGCTTTGGAAAAATTTTGGAGATGTAATTCCCTGTGTTGATGTTTTGGAATTTGATTTTTTAAAAAATGACCTTTAATTTACAGAGTAACATATTTAGAGCTGGAAGGGGCCATAAATGCCATAAGTCCAGCTCTATAATTTTAAAATGAGGAAACTGATGCACACAGAAGGTAAATTATTTGTCCAAGTTTGTGTAACTAATAATTATATGATGTGGAATTTGAACCAATAACTTTCTGATTCTAAATCCTGAGCTCCATCTACTATTCTTTGTAGGTAGAGTTTATAACATAGGATAAAAATATTAGTATTTTTTATTTTGCTTTTTGGAGGGCAATTGGGGTTAAGTGACTTGCCCAAGGTCACAGGGCTAATTTTTGTGTTAAGTGTCTGAGGCCGGATTTGAACAGGTTCCTCTTGACTCCAGGGCCTAGCCACCCCAATAGTAGTATTTTTATTAAAGAAAAACTGTGGAGATGAGAAAGTTCTTGGAGTACTTGATTTGTCTTTTCATATGTCTAAGGAAATATAGTTTCCATTAGCCTTCCCTTAAAACTTTAGAAGAAGAGGATTGAATTTTTAAAACAGAGGTAAATTCTTCTAGATGGAAGCTTATACATTCTTAGAAGAAATGGAGTTAGCCATCTTAACTATTCAAGTAAACCTGCTCCTGGTTATTAATATAATTTGAGTTTTAGGGAAAATCAGAATTATTTTTGTACCTATCTTAGCACTCATCTAATATTATGGGTTCCTTGAGAGAATGGTCCATGGTTTATTTATCCTTCTATCCTTTACTGGGCCCAGTAGAGTGTTATGCACATAGGAGGTACCTGGTGAATATTTGTTTATGGAAATTCTAAGAAAATGATTAATTGCCATAATTTACTGAGCCTGCTATTATGACTTAGATTATTAATTAGGCTAAAAAAATGCATATCCTTTCAAAATCTAAAATAAAAGAGAAAGAGAGAGAGGTAGGAATTAAGGAATGAGACAGTGGTAGATATTACAGGACTGTTGTTTTATATAAACAATTTAAATGTGTGTTTTTTCCATACTAGTGTAGCTTTTAATAAGCCAATAATTTCTTGGTATTGTAACATTAATTAATATTTTAAAGTTAACTCAGTGTTTCAAGTCAAAAAAATTGTATGGGAGAGAAGCTTATTATCTTCTACAAATTAGATTACTTTTATGCAACTAAAATTTGCAGAGGTAGAACCATAATCTAGGTCTTTTGACCCTAATTCCAATATTTTTTCCACTGTATTATATTGGTGGGATCATAAAAACAAATAGTGATGTTTATGATGTTTGGGGAAACCTTTTTCCCCCTTGCCTGAAAATAAAGTACCTCTTAAAATGTTTTAAAAAATATTATCTTTAACCTCAGTCATATTGTTGATATGGGTTGGTTGGAAGATATTTTTAATATTCTTTTCGGATATATTCTAGAAAGTACTATGGACTTTGAGTCAGTGTCTACTTAATGCCAAAGAAATCTATTGAAAACTGAAACAATAGAATAATGCATGGTGTACAGGCTGAACAACTGTTTTGACTGATTGTTTCACCCAATTAATGGATTTAGAACTAGAGGCATTTGTAAAGCTATTTTAATTTCAAAATCCATAAATAGTCTATACCATCTCACTGTCACCATCAATAAAGTGGTTATCCAAGTATGGGATATCTTTATCCATGATTTAGTGTATTTATTACTATTTTGGAGAGGTGAAGGGTTTAGGGGTTCAGACTTCATCATGAAAGACAAGCAATTAGTTTGTAATTTAAAATCTTAGAGAATTGTCTAGAGTGCTGAGAGGTTTATCCAACTTGACCATGGTCACACATGTGTCAGAGGCCAGACTTGAACCCAGGTTTTCCTGACACCAAGGTTGGACTTCTAGTCTATACCACACTCTCTTTTGATTAAATAGAGTGACGAGAGAAGCAGGCTCAAAACCAGGAAGACCTCAATTCAAATACTGTTTCTGACCCCTCTTACTGCTTGTTTGCCCCCTGAACCAGTCACTTATTTATTTAGGGCTCTAAGCATCTCTAGAAGGTGATAAATTTCAGAGGAGGTGCCTATATCAGTAAAGGAAATTTCTTCAACTGGGAGTTTGTTTTAATCACAGGTCCAATCAATCACTCAATATTTCTTAAGCATCTACAATGTTCCAAGTTCTGCTTTAGGTGTTGGTGATTCTAAGTCCAAAGAAGGAAATAAACACTAATCTGGTCTCTATGCTATGGGTTTTTTTTTCAAATTTTGATTTTATGAATTTTTGATCTAGAGGTGAAAGGGACCCTAGAGAAGGGACTTGTAATCACTCTTCCTTCTTCAACTTTCACTGAAGGGTTATTTACTTCAGGGAGGATGTTTTCATTCTTAGGTTCACCTATTTCTGCTGCCTATTGTTATCTAAAAATAGAGTTCAGCCCAAGTTTCCAAGACCATGGGGAGATGTCTGGGAGATGATGGATGTGTCTCGGGGGATTGAGCCTTCAAGTGGTAAATTAGCAGCAGAAGCAGATGATCTCTTAGAACAAAAATTCCTTTCATATTAAAAACTCCTTAGGAAAAAAATGAAAAATTAAAAATGGAAACTAGCGAGAGTAGTTTCCAAGTCAAATGTTCATCACTGTTTCCCTTGAGGGAATGGTTAAACTTTGTGTCAAAAACAAGAACTTTGGTTTGATGACTGCTTCACTTTTCAGAGATGTTGTGGGTAGAATTTGTACTTAGGAAGCACCATGGTACAATAAAAAGGGCATTGGATTTGGAATCAGAGTACCTGAGTTTGAGTCCCATCTCTGCTTCTTACTACCTGGGAAATGGGTCTAGTCATTGATAAGCTCACTGTTCCTCCATTTAACCAGCTGTAAAATGAGGGGAATGACCCTTATGGTCCCTTCAAATCTTCAAGCTCTCTATCTATGATTCTATGCTTTAAATCGTTTCCATTCAGTCTTTTTTTTCAGTCATATCTGACTCTTTGCTACCCCACTGGGGTTTTTCTTGGCAAAGATATTAGAATGGTTTGACATTTCCTTTTTTAACTCATTTTACAGATGAGCAAACTGAGGCAGAGTTAAGTGACTTGCCCAGGGTCACACAACTAGTAATGTCTGAAGCCTAATTTGAACTCAGGAAGATGAGTCTTCCTGACTCCAGACCCAGCACTCCATCCACTAAGTCACCTAGCTACCCCCTTGCTTTAGGTTAGAGTTAGAGTTTGCAGGTGACTTTTAAGGTCCCTTTAAACTAGTATTTGGTGATTTAATTGGAAGATCTTAAAGTCTTATAAAATTATGTTACATAGGGAGGAAAATATGTTGCTCATATAACACATAGATATTTATCAAATGCCTCCTATTACTTAGCACTGTGCCAGATGTTATACAGAGTTCAACAATAAACCATGGTCTCCTGCTCATCAAATGATGGGAACTGGGAAACAGAACCTGGGGCTGCTAACCCTGGTAATCTCTTTTGTTAGCTAAAGTTTAGTGCTAACTCTAGTATTAATATTGAAAGTGTTTGGATTTTCCTAACACTTATTTTCTGTTTTTGGGAAGCATGCAATAGTAAATAAGAACTTCAGCCTGGAAGGGAAATTAAAATGAATAATTATTATCTAATTAATAGCAAACATTCGCACAGTAGTTTAAAATTTGTAAAGCACTTTACATACATTATCTTTTTTTAGCTTTATAAACAACCCCATGAGGTACTCACTAGGAAAATGTGTGTGTATATACACATAGATACACACAATAGTTAAAAAATACACATATGTATACATATATACAGGTACATCTGTGTGTATATATAAATTAGGATGCAGGAAAATTCTTCATATAACATGTACACACGCACAAATGTACATGTATTCATATGTGTATATATGTACTTTTTGACAATGAGGAATTTCTTCCTACTGGTGCCAACCTGTCCTGAAATTTATAGTCTTAGAGAGTGGCCTGGGGGCACTGAGAGGTTAAAGAGACTTGGCAAGAGTCACACAATCAGTATGAAACAGGTAGAAACAAAGGGCTTTTGATTCTGAAGCCAGGTGTCTATTCACTATGCTATATTGTCCATAGTTAAAACGTTAAAAAATATTTTATTTATGTTCTCTTAAAAATCATTGTTAATGGGATGGCTAGGTGATGCAGTGAATAGAGCACTGGCCCTGGAGTCAGGAAGACCTGAGTTCAAATCTGGCCTGAGACACTTAACTCAAAACTAGCCATGTGATCTTGGGCAAATCACTTGCCCACAACTGCTCTGCCCTTCCCCTTCTCTCCATACTAACGTATGGAGAATTTTTATGGTTTGCCTAAGGTCACAGATAAATTCAGGTTTTCTAACTCTAAGTTCATTTTCTGTTTACTAGGCCCATTTGTGTGATAAAAATCACTGTTAATTCACAATTAATCTATCTCCCCTACTCCCACAAAAAATAGAACACCAGAACAGCTAAGAAAAGAAATGAACACATTGACAGCATCTGATAAAGTATATCTCATTCCATACCTCCACTGAGAGGGAACCATCCTTCACTTATATTCATATACTTTATTCATCATGTTTCATACTTGAGATGTTATAAATAAATGCGGGTCATAGAGGACAGCTAAATCTAATAGAAAATTGGACCAGATGATGCCCACGGTTCCCTTTAATTCTATAATTCAGTGATTATATACAATTTGGAAATTCTGATATCCAACATCAATTTGTTTCATGAAATCACTTTTGCGGTTGGCTTACAAAATCCAAAGAAGAAAATGCAAGTACTCAAGAGTAGATTTTTATGATGATTTGAATGTGCCTACAAAATATATAGACTAAAATTATTTCTACATGGACCAAACAAAATACAAGAATTGCATATTGGACCTTTTGGCTCATCATTTAGAGAAGGTTGCTGATTCATTCAATTTTGAAGGCATAGCATAAAAATGAATTTTTTTTAAAGCAGGGAAGCTAGAGGCAAATAAATCAAGGTCTGCCTGTGTTTTAATAGAGGAGTAACAAATTATGTAAAGCTTGGGTGAATGATAAACGTCATTAGGACATTCTGAAGGAGCAAAAAGCCCATTTGAAGATTTCTTCACTGAAAGAAATATCAAGAAAATGTTAAAGGTTGCAGTTTTCTGAGGATGAGAGTTGGAAAACATCTATAAGGTGCTAATGATCCCACTATTATGACACTGGACTTCAGTGACTCAGGGAGAGAGTAAGAAAGATCTGCACAACTCTGCCTCACCTAAATCCAATCATGTGCAGTCAAGACCTCACCCCATGATGTCATTGGTCCTCTTTGAAAACAAAGGAGGGACAAGAACAATGGTATTAATAGCATACTGAGGTATGGAGAGTTTGATGCTTTGCCTAAGGTCACAGATCAATTCAGGTTTTCTAACTCTAAATTCATTTTCTGTTTACTAGGTCCATTTGTGTGATATTAAAAATCCCAACATTTCTGAAGAGTCAATACAAGACTGGAGGGGGAAAGGATGACAAGAGAATAGAACTGAAGGACAGACTAGAAAGATGAAGAAAGGGACAGTTCCTTTTGGCTCTCCACTAGAGCACAGTGGCATTGGAAGATTCCTGCTGTAGGCAATAGTATAGTATGGCTTTAAGGATAATTAAATCTGCTCCCTACCTCTCTTCACACCCCCTATATTGAGAATTGTTATTATGAATTGACCAAATGTAAAGATGGCAGAGCTCCATATCTTACAGCCAGGATTCCTAGGGTTTAAACTCTAGGTAAAATGCTGAGCATAAAAAAAAGCATCTATGAAGCAGCATATGGCCATTTTATCTTAGATATGGTAATTCATAAGCAACCCAAGCACTTCACAGTTTATCTTCAGCTACATAAAAGGTCCCCCCTGTACTTGGAGCACAGCCTTCCTATGGAAGAGATTCCAAAGAGGCAGCTTGGGATCACTGAAAGTGCTCCAGTTTTTCAAATGCTATCCAGCTTTCTTCCCCTCTTGCATGATGAGGCAGAACAAATTTTCTGGGATGTCTGCCACTCACTGCAAGTAATTTCAAACCTGGGCTTTTGGTTTATCTTAAGTGTCTCATACTTAAGATATTGTGCAGGCTAGACTAGTGTCAAAATTGTGAACCTAGGATAAATGCATATGCAATAGTAATAATAATTATGCCGCCTTTAGGATTTATATAGTGCAGTAGGTAATCTTAAAACTCGACTCAGAAACTCCCCAGGCCAATAATGGAAGCCATGGGCTCCACTGGGGCTGATCACTCTCTCCCCTTCTCTGTGGTTCAGTGGATTTAGTGCACTGAACTTGGAGTCAGGAAGATCTGAGTTCAAATGTGGCCTCAGACACTTGTGACCATAGACAAGTCTCTTAAACTGTCTGAATCTCAATTTCATTAGCTATAAAATGAGGACTTTGGACTTGATGGACACTCAGGTCCAGCACAGTTCTAAATCTCAAAATATAACAGACTGTCCATATAAAAGACAGAAGCAAAACACTTATTCAGACACCAGAAAGCCAAATCCCAACACCAGAAAACCAAATTCCTCATAGTAACAAAGAAATCTATACACAATAACACTGAAGAGAGCAACACCATCCCAAAGCCTCCCTACAAACACTCACAAGCCTAGATATCTCTTTGCCTGTGTCCTTTTTCCTCCCTCCATTCTAATTGCTCTGACTCCCACCTTCCTGCTCCATCCTTTCAGCAAACTCCTCTCACCATAGGTTCCATGTGATTACATTTGACTTATTAAATAGATGACATTTTAGTCTTTTGGCGTGGGGTTAACTATAGCAATATACTAGCTAACATTTATTTTCTGCTTTAAGGTTTTATTTTTTATTTTTTTTTAAGCAATCGGGGTTAAGTATCTTGCTCAAGGTTACATGGCCAGTTATTTCTGGGTGTGGTGCTGAGTGTCTGAGCCTGGGATTCGATCTCCAGGTCATCCCAACACTGGAGCCGGTCCTCTTATTCACTGAGCCACCTGGCCGCCCCCTGCTTTAAGGTTTTAAAAAACATTTTACATGTATTATCTTTTTTGATCTTCATGACTCTATGAGTCAACAACTATTATTACCTTCATTTTACTGATGAGGATACAAAGGCGGAGAGAGATTAAATGTTTTGTCCAGGATCACAGGAACAGCAAGTTAAGGCAGGATTTGCATTCAGGTCCTTCTGATTCTAAGTCCATCACTTTATCCACTAGCCTGTTGCTCAGTTTTTTTTTAATTCCTTGAGTACTTTGCTAAATCCATGATCATTCCAAGCTGAATTTTCCCTCTTCTGTTACCATTTGCAACCTGCCCATATCTTATTATCTCAACTCTTGTCCATGTTTATTCTTCATTTAAAAAAATCTGTTCAATGCCATAGGTGTCATTCTCTGGTTCTTTTAACATATTCTTTAATGTGTTCTAGTGAAGACTAGCACATTATTTTGACCCTCTATATGTTTCACTTGACCTCTTTCCATGACCAGCTAACTTCCTCTTCTATTCATACAGGCCGGTTTTGCTAACATTCTATGGCTTGTTTGTACCTGACCATGTCTCTCAACCATCACTTTTTTAGTCCCTTTGTAAATTTGGGATCTCTTTGGTGTTTGATGAGTTAAACCTTCAAGTATTTCTAGTAGAAAGAATATTGAAATAAGATTGTCTTTTGTTGTAGGGAATAATTTGGGATAACTAAAAGAGATCATCAATTTTCCAAATGCAATGCAGTTTACTTTCTTCATTTTTCGGTTTGGCTGTAGACAATTATCCAGACTCAGTGATTGTCCAAGGAATGTATATATAATTTTGGGCTACCTCAATGGGCTTTCTGTTTAACTGTACCTCATAATCTGTACAACATGCACTTATTATCCACCTTGTTTTTCCTGTGTGGATATTTATGCATTGCTAGGTGAGATGACTAAGTGTTGGGTAAAGTTACATTTATTACAGTTGGGGATATGGTGAAACTGATTCAGTTAACTTCTTAATTTTTCTGATGATCTGAGGAGAACATATGAATCATCTTATTTAATCACACCTTCTTTCTATTTCATTTCCTGTAAGGATGTTGAACAACTGCTCTTCACTGAGTACTACTAATTTGTATTTTCTAACAGGTTAAATTCTTTATGATCCTTTGCACCTTTTTCACTTTCTTTTGTTACTTTCCCACCTTGTAAAAGATGAAGTTGTGCACAAGACCAAGAGCTGTTTTACATTTTTATCTTTTTCATGATTTGCTATGGCTCAAACAATGTCATCGCTTGTGGTCAACTCTCTGGTGATATGCCTCAGTGCACTTACTGTAGCTAGGCCATTCCTTAGACAACAGACACAAATTTGTCCCTGAGTTGGTGCATGGATTCTTTCATACTTGACAGAACCTGTTAGAACTTGACCTTTGTCTCGACCTTTAGGAAGCCCAAGTCACCACCATAACACAATGATGTGCTGGAGAAGTACTTTAACATTGCTGAAAATAACAGCTATTATTTAAATATTGTATGAGAGTTTACAGTGTGTTTTACATCCATTATTCCATTTGATTCTTTCAGTTGCCCTTTGAGTTCATAGCACTAACTCTAAAACCAAAATTCCCTTCCAATCATTCCCCAATAATTACAATTTTACAGATGAGTAAACTGAGGTCCAATGAAAGGATTTAATATCTAGAGCTAGAATAAGCCTCAGAGTTCATATTCTCCAGGGCCTCATTTTTATAGTGTGAGAAAACTGAGGTCCAAGGAGATTGGGTGACTTCCTAAGACACCAAGATGGTAGGCTGGTATCAGAAGCAGGATTTGAAATCATGTCTTCTGATTGAGACACTTCCTAGCTGTGTGACCCTAGGCAAGTCATTTAACCCTATTTGCCTCAGTTTTCTCATCTGTACAATAAGCTGGAGATGGCAATGGAAAACCACTCCAGTATCTCTGTCAAGAAAGCCCCAAATGGGGTCATGACAAGTCAGACACGACTAAAACAACTAAATAACAACAACTTCTGACTTTAGAGTCGAGGCTCTTTCCCTAGTACCACACAGCCTCCAATTAAATACATACCCTTTGGAGACCCTTTGTGTATTGCATAAAAAGTTATCATATGTATAATGTCTCTAGCTTTACCCCTTTTCAGATTTTGCTGATTTAAATTCATCTCTACTGCATCCTTGTGAAGTAGGCTGAAGCAGGGCAGACACTTTTGATATAGCTAAAGTTCATCTGTCACAGAAACCATTCTTCCCTTCCAATTCCCCTTTCCTAGCTTTTCTTCTTCAAGATTCCCCCCCCCCCCTTATTAGGTTGTTGGGACTCCCAGTAATTCAGCAAATGCATTTTTGAAGCTGCTTCCTAACCCTCAGGTGTCAGGGACTGAGAAACATTAAAAGCACCAGGATTCCTTCACAGCTGTGCCTTCTAGAGCAATTCTGTTCTACCTGCTGCTCCCAGTGAGGTGTGTTGGCTATAGTTACTCAGATTCCTGAGCAACATGGTGGGAGTAGCTGCCTTCGGCTGGAGGCCAAACCGGGTTGTAGGTAGGCTGGGTGGTGCGTGCCCCATTCCCATGTTACTATGAGTGAGATCCACTCTTTCCTGAGCACTAATCCTCTTACAAAAGGTCTGTACCTGGGATAGCATCATCACCTCCTCCCCTTCAGTTGTTCTTATCTCCATATTAGTGAAGAAGAGACCAGAATTTCCTCCATATGCCACATTCCAACCACATATCTACCTTTTGATTCCTGCTTCCACTCTCTCAACCCCTTCTTTCCCTCTCATGCTTTGACCAGTTATCAAATTAACAGTATCATGGCTTTGGGAAAGGGCATGTGATGGAATGCCCTATCGATTACCTTACCATCCATCCTTGTCACTCCCCAACCCAAAACACCTTTTCCTGACTTCCTTCTATAGATGTTTTTTCCTTTATTAGTATGTAAACTCTTTGAGGGCAAAAATTGTCTCACTTTTTGTATTTGTATCTCTAGTAGGGTGTCTGGCACATAGTAAATTCTTTTTTTTCTTTAAAATTAATTTAATATTTTATTTCCCCCATTACATGTAAAAACAATTTAAACACTTTTCTTCAAATTTTGAGCTCCAAATTCTCTCCCTCATTGCCCCCTCCTATTGAAAAGGCAAACAATTTGATATAGGTTATACATGTACAGACATATCAAGTTCATAATAATTTTTTCCCATTCATTCATTCATTCTCCAGAACAATTTTGTTAAAAAGTGCTTTGTTTCTAAAAGAATTGTTCACATATTTTTCAGAGGGAGAAATCAGGCATAAGGAGAATACCAAGCACCAAGTGCAGGGCAAAATGTTTTCTATGGGTGCTAAGGAATGGAATATTAAGCTCCTACTATGTGCCAAGTTGGCTTGTGGTATGTAAAATATGTAGCAGAGCTCCCGTATAGAAGTGTAATTTTCAAATCTGAAGATGAGAAACTGGGGTGGTGAAGAACCATCCTCAGGATTTACATAAGCTGGGGGAGAATTCAGCTCCCTTTTATCTTGGATAGGCAAACTGTGATGGGTGGGGTTCTTTCACTTGAGACTTCAGAGTTCATTGCAGAATTCTTTCATTGCAGAATGAGAATCAGGCTGAACACAAAAATCTGTTATGCTGATGTCCTACTCTATTACAGCTAATGAGGCAGCAATACCCTGAAACTTCTGCACAATTATTATTACAAAGAATGAGCTGCCCATATGTACAGCTTCTCATTATAGTAATCATTCTCCTCCCTGCTACCCTCAGAATCTCTATTTTTGATTCCCCTCTGACTCATATTTTCTCTACAATGCTCTACTGAAATGCTTAGGGGAATGTAAGCTAATATCAGCTGCTGGAGGGTTTTCTTAGACATATTAATGCAAGTATGATACTGGTGACTTATTAGATTATGACCAGGCAAGCCTTAGAATGAGACTTGAATTGTCTCTTTTTTGATTTGTATTAAGAATTATTTCCCATTATTAATCCTGGGTAAACAATGAGCTTGGCATTGTGCTTCTATGATAACAT
This sequence comes from Petaurus breviceps papuanus, assembly GCF_028583685.1. Classification (NCBI taxonomy): domain Eukaryota; kingdom Metazoa; phylum Chordata; class Mammalia; order Diprotodontia; family Petauridae; genus Petaurus; species Petaurus breviceps. Next base: position 13,179,586 of record NW_027187327.1, read on the forward strand.
AAGATGCAAAGCTGCTGCCATAGTGACTAATAATGATTCTTGACAGTGACTGTGGTTCTGTTCCATTAGAGATGTGCATACACATGCATGTGTATATGTGCATATATATGCACATGCACACATAAGCACGCAGACTTTGGCTTTAAATATTCTTGAAATTAAAAAAACCTTTTTTTCTACATGTTCCAAAGTAATATCTCTTACCTTTTCCACATTTGTGTTAAGGTTAAAAACAAGCTTTGGTTAATGTCCATAGCAGAGAAGTACAATTAGAAAATTAATGTGCTGAGCTTTTCTTATACTTTTATTCCCAAGGTATGGGTTGTTTTGATTTAAAAACTACTGTCCTGATTATAGGTCTTTGTAGAGCATATTTCTATTTCATAATATGCTTGAATTTCCCAAGTCTGGTGTTTCCCATCAGGAAGCCAGATTAATTTTCATGTACTCATAGGTAAGCAGGATTTTACTTAGATGAATAATTAGATGAGGAGAATAAACAGAAGCACAAATGATGAATTTCTCACCATACACTGTTGGAGATAGTAACCTAACACTTCGTATTTAGCATCAAGGGTGGTTATATTACAATTTTTTTGGACACACCTTAGTTTTGGCACTGTCATCCACCCTCCATGCCAAAAGCCCCCTGTACTATTTCTTGGTTACCAGGGCAATCTACTTTACTTACCACATCTTTTTTTTAAATCAAAACTTATTGGTCCTGCGTCCCATTCCTCATTCTCTTATGTCCCTGCTAGCTAATTGCCTTGACAATTTGACAAACCCATTTGAGCCAAAATATTAATGACTGGTAATTTCCTAGTGTATAATTTCTTTCCAGATAACATGTATTCTGTTATCATTCATCATTAAAATACCACAATACCATTTAATTCCCAATAATGAAGACTATGGTAATTATAAATACTATGGAAGAGTAAATGGAGATTTTAGTGGGGAGTGGGTTGGAGTTAGCTCCCATATATGATATATATATATGTGTATATATATATATATATATATATATATATATATATGTCTGTGTGTGTGTGTTTCCCATCTTGATCCATTGATATAACATATACTTGTCACACACACTCATACACACACCCCACACACACTCTACTCAGGATAGATTTAGAAGCAGAAAAGACTTAAAAGGTAATTTAATTCTGCATTTTATAAATGAGTAAACTGAGTTATAGAAAAACTAAGTGTTTGAATACAGTGACAGAGGTAGGCAAAAGACAGATTTGGTTTATAAACCCAGGTCTTTAGATACCTCGCTTAGTGAATTTTACAATATACTATGTGATCTGTTTAGTTTTAACACAAACACACACACATAAAATCTGTACATAGACAAGCACATTTCACCTTGTAAAAAATTTAAAGGCTCCTAATATTTTAAACATTCAAGTCCCTATATTTTTCTCTTTTCATAAAGACCTAAGATATGATCTTCTGTCAGGAAAATAACAATACCCTCTACACTATCTGATGTCTTATAGTAATTTACAATTTTTAGCTGAACAAAGATATAGCCTTTCCCTCTGTAATGATTTGAAGATCTTCCCTGCCCCTCAATAAGCCTAAGGGAATTTGAAAACCTTCCTTGCTTTGAAGATATGCCCTGCCCCCTAATAGGCTGAATGTAATCACATGGAGGCTATGGTGGGAGGAGTTTGCTGAAAGGTGGAGCAGAGTCCACAGGAAGCTAGGAGTCAGAGCAGCTAGACTGGAGGGAGGAGAGGATGCAATGGAGGGAGACTTGTGAGTTAGGCTTGTGAGTAAATGTTAGTTCGTGGGAAGGCTAAAGGATGCTGTGGCTCTCTGTGCTGTTATGGCTTAACTTCTATGCTACTGTGGTGGAACTGGTTTACCGGTTTTGGGATTTGGTTTTCTGGTGTCTGAATAAATGTTTTGCTTCTGTCTTTTATACAGACAGTCTGTTATATTTTGTGATCAAACACTGTGCTAGCATATTTATAGTGAACATTGGTGCTGTGAATATTGCATTGGTGCTATACCCCCTATTTAGAAATGGAAGAATCAGTGGTTAATGTAACACTTAGGAGAGAAAACAGAAGCAAAAATGATGAGCTCATCATTCATTATTGGAGATGTTAATTAACACTTTGTTTTTAACCTCAAGGGTGTTTATATTACATATTTTTGTAAATACTTTAATTTTGGCACTCTAATTCCCACCTTCCATGCCCAAAGTTGCTATACTGTTGCTCCCTGGTCATCTTTCTGTCATGCCATCACTCATGGTATATTCCCCTAATCACTTTTCACTGCTCACTCTATGAGTAGTAATTAAACCAACACTACTATTCCTGGAAGGGATGTGTTTATCAATTGCTCTATGATCTCACTAACTTCATGACATCCCATATTCTAGCATTTGACTTTGTTTGTCCTCTATGTTCATGATTCAGAAGGTAAGCTCTGTGAGGGCAGGGATTATTTTTTTTTTTTTGCATTTGCATTCTTAGTGCTTGAAACAGGCCTGACACATAAGAAGTGCTTAATATATGCTTTTCATTAATTAATTAATTAATTAATTAATCATACCACATCTTTTACTAAAAATCATCACTTAAATATCTCTACTGGACTAAATAAGCCAAATTGCTTTCTTCAGATCTTATTTTTTTTTTTAAGCAATCGGGGTTAAGCAACTTGCTCAAGGTTACATGGCCAGTTATTTCTGGGTGTAGTGCTGAGTATCTGAGCCCAGATTTGATCCCCAGGTCATCCCAACACTGGAGCCGGTACTCTTACTTGCTGAGCCACCTGGCCACCCCTAAGCAATTGGGGTTAAGTAACTTACTCAAGGTTACACGGCCAGGTGTTTCTGGGTGGGTGCTAAGTGTCTGAGCCCAGGATTCGATCTCCAGGTCATCCCGACACTGGAGCCGGTGTTCTTACTTGCTGTGCTACCTGGCCGCCCCCAGATCTTATTTCTAATACTTGTATCTTTTCTATTTGTCTTTGCTAGATTTATATTAACTTAGTTTTCAATACATGGAACCCCAGAGTAAAACATTCCTCTAAGGAAGTGCAAACTCTTGTTGCACTGAGCAAGGATTATTTCCAGGACATTAGGTACTATATTCAGCCATCAGGTTGATACTTTATTGGCACCACAGAATTACAATTAGCTTGTAACATGCTAGGTTTTGAGTGTACTGTTTATCACTCCCTTCTCTTGGATGTGATCTGTTCCCTTGGACTCCATGAAACTATTCTTTCCTGATTCTCATCCTATCAGGCTGTCTGACTTTTCTGTCTCCTTTCCTGGATTATTATCCTAACTGTTCTCTAAAATTTTGTCCTTGGCCCTTTCCCCCCCTTCTATTCATGCTCTCTTTATTAGGTGATTTAATCATCTTTCACAGACTCAATGATAATCTCTATGTAGATGACTCAAAAAATCTTTTTGACCTATTTTATTCTCTTTCATGAATTCCAGTCTCATGTCATTAACCATTGCCCACTGGGTCTCACCCAGTGTATGTTCCATCAGTATTTCAAATTTAAGATGTCTGAAACAAATTTATCTTTTCCCCTAATTTTACTCCTCAAAAAATTTCCTTATTTCATTGTTCTCACAGACAATTCAGATGAGCAATCTCAAAGTCATCCTTGAATTTTCCCTCATCCTCATCCCTGTAATCCACTCAACTGCCAAATCTTTTCAATTCTTTTTTTTTCACAACCTCTTTTGAATTCATCCCTTTGACTGGTCTCAAAGAGCCATGGACATCATTACCTTTCAACTGCACTATTGTAGGAGCCTCTGAATTGGTTTCCTTGTTTCCAGTTTTTCCCCTCTCCAATTTACCCTCCAAAAAATCTACCAAAATATTCTTTGTAAAACATAAGTCTAATCATGCCACTCCCTGGTTAAAACACTTAAATGGTTCACTATTTTAGGATAAAATACAAACACCTCAACTTTGTATTTAAAGGCTTTCATAAATTGCTTCAAAGCAACCAGTCCTAAGCTACCATTCCCCATTATCTAACCTATAATCTAGCCAAATGGTCCTACTAGCTATTCTGAACCTAACATTCTATCTCCTGTTTCGAAGGCTGTTTATGCTTCTAAGTTGTTATAATAAATATTCATTCCTTATCTATTAGGATGTTTCAAGGTTACTTCTTTTAGGTTTCAATTCACTTTCCTCCTTCTACATGGGTTCTTTCTTTATTACCTATTTTTCAGTTCTTTCTCCCTTCTTAAATTAAATTATCTGGCATTTATTCATCTATTTAAATGGTTTGTCTCCTAGTAAATACTTGTGCCTAAAGATTAGAAACTGTTTTTCATTTTTGTTCTATCTCCAGAATCTTGTGCAGGGACTAAGCAGGTGCTTATTAAATGTATGCTAAATTAAATTGGATAATGTACCACTAATCATTTCACATGTGGTACATGACTTCAAAGTATAGCCATATATGTATCTTATGGTTACCTCTCAAATGACATCCATCTTTGAAATTATTATTTTTATCATTTACCAAAGTTTACTTTATTCTTTTGGCTTTAATCAGCTATGATTATATATGATAAATGGTTATATGATATATTATATGATATTTATAGGCAATGCCTTTCACTTCTAAGTAGTAATTCTAAATTGTAATTGCCAGTCAACAAATATTTATTAGGCACCTACTATGTGCGAGGCACTACTTAAGATACAAAGAGAAGGAAAATATTATCCCTGTCCTCAGGTAGCTCATAATGTAATGGGGAAGATAACAAGCAAGCAAATGCATACACACACACACACACACACACGCGACAAAAAAGGATATAATTAGCAGAGGGAAAGGACTACAATTAAGAGGGGTTGGGAAAGGCTTTATATAGAAAATGAAACTTTATTTGGGACTTAAAGAAAGCCAGGGAAGTCAGGAAGTGAAGATAAAGAGAAGATTCTGAGCGCATGGGGGACAGCTGGAGAAAATGCCCAGAGCTGAGAGATTGTCTTGCTTGAGAAACAGGAAGGAGGTCAGTGTCACTAGATCAAAGAATAGCAAGAAGTAAGGTGTATGATGATTGGAAGGGCAGGAGGGAATGGGGTTATAAAGAGTTTTGAACACCAAGCAGAAGATTTGCATTTGATGCTATACACCATAGGGAGTCACTAGAGTTTATTGGTTGGGGGTAGGGAACACTTAGTACTAAAGGAAGTACTTCAATGGACCTGAGATCTCAGCTGTATAGGTATGACTATAGATTGTACAGATCATATAATTCATCCCTCCCTCCCCATCATCTGTGCAGTTCTTGGTTGTCTTCTCCTAAACTCTTCCACAATGACTTCACCCAATGGGCTGTGGGATTCTTAGGTCTTTTGACCTCCTGTGAGTACCAGTATAGCATACAGATCTTTCCATCAGTTATCTCCCCTGCTGATACAAAAATTGGCACATCTCTTTTCCTGATCTTTGATGACATATTTTACAGCACTTCTTGAGTGCAAATCATCCCAGGCAAGATGCTGTGTCATATTCTTTCTCATCTACTATTCTATCTGCCGTTTTTTGAGTGAGTTACAAATTTGATTCCTAGAAGATTTTGGCATTATATGATTTATACAACACCTATGGAAGAATATTAATGTTAAGAGATGGTTTTTTGCTTTAGAGGAAAAAGTTGAGGTCCTTAAAAAACCAGCCCAGGTTGGAAATGGAGAAGTGAAAACTTGCACACTGATCAGAAATAAGGTCAGATCTCTGAATGGCTTTTGTACTTACAGCCTAAGTGAGATGGGGAGACCCAGTCTAAGAAAACAAAAACAAAAGGGTAAAAAAAAACCCAACCCTCCCCCCCAAAACCAAAAACACTTTCTCAATATCACACATAGTTAGGATCAGAGCTGAGTTTCAAACCAAGTTTCCTGGCTCTGTCTAAAATTATAAAGCATATTTAAAGCCTTTAAGCACTATATAATGCACTTTTCAACTCATAATAACACCAGTTGTGGACCATAGGATTGGTTCACAATATATCTCTCTGCAATTTGTTAATAATAACAGTTTGACATAATAAGAATAATAGCTAGCATTTACAAAATGTTTAAGATTTTCAGAGCATTGTACACATTTCCTCATTTGATCCACACAATATTTTTAAAGTACTTAGCACAATGCCTGGCACATAGAAAGCAGTATGTAAATGGTAGTTATTTTCATGATAGTGTTATTATTCCCATTTTAAAGATGAAGAAACTGAGGCTCAGAGAAGTTAAATGACTTGCTTAGAGTCACATAGCTAATGATATCTGAGCTAAGATTTGAATTCAGGTCTTCTTGACTCCAAATCCAGTGTTCTTACTTACTGTATTCTATTATCTATATCATATCTTTATATCTATATCCATATCTATGTCTGTATCATCTACATCTATTTTTATATTTGCACATACATATATATAAGCATAGACATATTTATCCATGCTTATGTGTCTATATGTATTTATATAGGGTGTTTCATGGGTTGTAAGAATGATGAACAATTCAAGTATTGAACCAATATCTGTGAAAATGAATTGAGACCTATCATAAATGACAAATTCTGGAGGAGATGAATGAAAATAGGAATACTCATGAATTGTTAGTAGAGTAGAGAGCTAGTCTAACCCTTCTGGAGAACTATGCCTGAAGGGATATAAAACTGTGCATACCCTTTGATGTAGCAATACCATTACTAGGTCTGTATCCCAAAGAGATCAAGGAAAAAGGCAAAGGATCTATATGTGCAAAAATATTTATAGCAGCTCTTTTTGTGGTGACAAAGAATTAGAAATTGAGGGGATGCTCATCAAATGGGGAATGACTGAATAAGGTATGGCATGATCAAGTAGTATTGTGCTTTAAGAAATGACAAAGGAGTTGGTTTCAGAAAAAAAAATGTCCAGACTATATGAACTGACGCAGAGTGAAGTGAGAAGAGCCATTATTGTGCACAGTAACAGTAATGTTATAATGATAATCAACTGTGAAAGACCTGGCCACACTCTACAGTGATCCAAGACAATTACAAAGGACTCACCATGAAAAATGCTATCTACCTCCAGAGAGAGAAATGACAAACTCTGAGTACAAACTGAAGTATAGTTTTTTTCACTTTCTGACTTCCTTCCTTCCTTCCTTTTTCCCTCCCTCCATCTTCCCTCCCTTCTATTCTTTTTAATGATGTGGTTAATATGGAAATATGCTTTGCATGATTTACATATATAATTGATATCATATTGTTTGCTTTCTCAGTGGGTCGGGGATAGGTGGGAGGGAGAGAATCTGGAACTCAAATTCTAAAAGGAAAAAATGTTGAAAAATAAAAATAAATATTAATAAACTTCAAAAAAGAAGAAAATTAATTGAGGAGAGGTTTTCAATATATTGGGTAGATCTTCAAAGGAGTCGTCATAGAAAAATATGTAAAAAATTCACACAACATGAGAAAGTGTGGATAGTTTGTATTCAGTACTGGCAGGAATGCCCACACCAATGAGAGCAGGGATCCACTGAAGTATATTGGTATGAAATATCTAGTTATCCTCTAGGAAAATTCCATTCTGATGTCCCTTTTTGGTTTTCTGAAGGCAAAAATCTCAGGAAGGCCCTACCCAGTGATGAACTATATGTTTATCATGGGAAGACTAGCCTAGTCACCAGGGAGGGACTCACCATTAGTCTGGCTATATGTGATGCCTTTTTCAGTCACAGAAACTCACAAATACCATCTATCCAAATATAGTGAAGTTGAAATTGTCACTGGTCAAGGGAATACCCACTCTGTTGAAATCATAAATCACTGAAGTTATTGTCTTCTGATCCTTAAAATGAATCTGCAATGATGCAAATATTATGATCCTATTTTAGTAATAAGAAAGCAGAATCACTGAGGTTACATAAATAATTAGTGACAGAACCAGAAATTGAACCCAGTTTCACTTTCTCCATTTCCAGGATGCTTTCCACTATCCCATACTTCAGCCTGAAAACTCTAAGTTAGGGTATAACTTCTTATGATTCTCAAAACAGACCAAGTATGATACAAATATTATGACCCACTTTAGTGACAAGAAAGCAGTTCTACAGAAGTCACACAACTAATTAATGTGAGAACAAGAAACTGAATTCAGGTCTCTCTTAACATCTAATTTGGCTTCCACTATCCCATATTGAATTCTACAATACCACAAGTAGAAATCTAATTGTAGGTTGTTGTTTGTGATTATAGCAAAAGAAGAAAGATCACAATTGGAATGTTAGATTGCCAGCAAAATAGAAAGGCCTTCAACTTAGGATATTTCCTAGAATTCAGTTTTATTTTATATGTCCATTTTGAGTTAGGATGAATATATAAGTATGTTCTTTTTCATAATTTCCAAAATAGCCTTAGTAGTAATAATGTAGAATTTATACACACATATCATTGTCATCCTATATCCTAAAGTCTTTAAGCATTCTTTGATTTTCTAATATTCTTAAATAAATCTCTGGGAGAATTTGGGCTCTTTTCTTCACTCAATACTGGTGGAACAACTATGGAACTATTATTTATTTATATAATAAAAGGTAAAATATAAAACCAGCTGTTTTTAGTGTTGGTAAATCACAAAAACTTCATGTAACAGAGTAAAAGAGTGTTTAGAATAATGGGAGTTGGGAGGGTAAAATTCTTTATTAGAGAAAATACCTATAAGTTCATTAAATGAATCAGTCCATTATTTGGACAGAAATATATTGCAGTCATGGATTCAGCAAGTGATCATTGAGCGCCTGCTATATTCTGAGTGCTATGTTAGCAGGCAATACATAATTCTTACCACATCATCAACATTTTTAGTCCATCAGTCATTGAGTCATTGAATACTAGAAGTAGGAGGGTTGTAGTCCAACTCTCATTTCATAGATAAGGAATGAACATTTTAAAACCTTTTCAAGTTATCTCTCCTAAAATCCGGGAAATGATGTTAACATCAAATAATAGAAGTCATCTGTGATGATTCACTTCAATTCAACAGAAATTGCAGACACTTCTGCTTATTTTCATTTCTTTATTCTTGTACTTCTCCTTCTCTCTTAGATTCAATTAGGCAGTTCAAATACTTATATATGTGTTTGCTGCAGTGAAGAATGACAGCAGGTCTGTGTTCTGCCAAATAAAGAGGAAAAATGCCTGAGCAATACTTTTTAAAACATAGAACCCATCAGCAAAACTGCCAGCATAGAGAATAATTCAGTTTTAATATGAGAACAGTGAAAAATCTTTAAGAAAAGTTGAAGGCCAGATGCTAGTATAGCACACTCAAATCTTTGAGTTTTATTAGCTTGGAAAAAGCCTATAAGAAATATATAGAAAATCAATCTATACAGATTGATACATTGGGAACTTAATCCTAATTATATACTCTATGGCTGCCAGACAAAAATAAAAGAGAATTAACAAAGAAGGAAAAAGAGAAAGAGGAAGAAAGAGAAAACAAGTGAAATGGAAGAGTTAGAATGATAAAGAGGAAAAGAGAGGGAAGAAGGAAGATTCAGACTAATCTTTAAAAAAACTTTAAAAAATTCTTACATTTGTATAATACTATGATAGCAAAAGTATTTTCAGCTATATATATATTACATATATGTTATCTTATTCAGAATTTGAACCCTATGAGGTATGCAGGAAAGGTATTATTAGTCTCGTATTACAGATGAATAAACAGATTCTGAAGGACTAAATGACAGAGAGATACGTGACTAGACAGATCCAGGGCAAGGCTTTTAATGGGAGAGACGTGTAAGTAAAAAGGTACCTATGAGATATCTACTGAATTGATGAAAGATAACTTTAAAGGGGAGGCTTTGGCAGCTAGTTAGGAGTAAGGGAGACACACTGGGAAAGACATCCTACAGAAGAAGGTAGAATCTGAACTGAATGGACAACATTGGAATTTTAAGGAAGGAATTAGATCTTAAAGGAAACCAGGGATTCTCAGAGGTGGAGATGATGAGGGAGAATGTAACAGCCACATGGGGACAGCCGGAGATAAGGCACTAAGATGAGAGATGGAGTATGGGATAACACAAATTATAAAATACATGTTTGTGTGTAACATGTGCATAGGGATACAAAACCAATACTTTGTTCTTCTAGCTACTCTGCTCATCACTAAGGAATATGCATATCAGACCTATCACATTCTAGTGTTTTGTTCGTTATAACAGACATCCAGCTAAGGACTGCTCCAGTGACTGTGTTCTGTATTACATGTGGAAAATCCATAGAACTTTTCTTGAAAAATTGTATCCAGAAATATTTCTGATTCTACTGGAAATATAGATAGCACTAGTGTCTAATTAACACCTATTACTGAAAAGGTATTTATGAGGAGATGTCCTTTTCAGCTCCTTTAAAAGAATACTCCCAGCCATCACCCCCTCTACCCTAGGCTTCTTTTCTTTCTTATTCCCTTTTCTTATCCTTTAGCTCCTACCTTTTACAGATACTGTATCAGGCCCAGGCATCCCTCTTTCCAATTTCCTGAAATTCTCTTTGCTGTTCCACTGGGACTCTTGCTGCCTTCTTGGGCCTTAAAATGGGCCAGATCTCAAAGGATCTCAGCTCTATAGGAAAAGATGCTAAGAAATGCACTGTAGGCTGATCTGGAGGAAGAGATACCTTAGAGGATGTTGCCCAACAAAAGGGAGCCCCTTCCACAGCAGAACCTTCTTAGCTCCTTCCCAATCCTTTATAGGCCCTGAAACAACAAGGACTAAGCCTATTGTCTACAAGAAGTTTTTCTGTGATTCCACTGATCAGGGGTACTTTCGTTCTCTTCTCCACCTTTTCTTCCTGAACTTCCCACTAGACTTTGTACTACAGTTATTTATAAACAAGTCTCTCTACTGTATTGTAAGTGCAAATCATCTAAGGATTGTGCGTTCCTTTTTGTTGCTCTTATAGAACCTATCTAGGGCTCAGCAATATTTGAATAAATGATAAATGCTATTATATCTTCCCTGTAATTCTTTTCCAATTCTAATCTCCCAAACTATTTTATACTCTCATTTCCTTTTTCCTCTTAATAATTACACATATGCTTTTGCAATTTTTATCATCCCCTCGCCTAAAGTTCTCAGGCCTCTCAGTCCATGTAATAGATTTTGTATCTAACTCCATGTGTATTGACAAGGCAGATCTCAAGCAACCCTGAGCCCAGTGAAAAGAACATTGAATCAGGCCTAGGACTCTAGTTCCCATTTTGTCACTTCATAGCTGTGTGTGAACTGGAAGGCAGCACTTCATTCCTCTGAATCTTTAGGTAACTTCCTCTGTAAAATGGAGAAAACAATTTCCTGGCTCACCTTGATCCGTTTTGAAGATCAACTAATCAATTAAGATGATAATAATAACAAATCATTACTATATGTGAAATAATCTTCCAAAGATGATTAGGGAAAAAAGAAAAGAACCTATATCTTCTAAAATATTTATAGCAGCTCTCTTTGTGGTGGCAAAGAATTGGAAAGTACAGGGATGCCTGTTAATTGGGGAATGGCTGAACAAGTTGTGGTATATGAGTCTGGTGGAATATTACTGTGCGATGATTTTAGAAGAACATGGAAAAATTTGCACAAAATCATGAAGAGCAAAATGAACAGAAACAAGAGAATATTGTAGACAGTGACAGCAATATTGTTTTAAGAATTACTTTGAGCAAGTAAGTTATTTTGACTATTATAAATACCCAAATTAACTATAAAAGAATGTATGAAAAAAGATGCTATCTGCATCCAGAGAAAGTTTGGCTATTATAAATACCCAAATTAACTATAAAAGGATGTATGCAAAAAGATGCTATCTGCATCCAGAGAAAGAATTGATAAACAGAAGTATGTATAGAATAATTTTGTACCACCTGGGTTCATCCATGACTCCATTTGCTCTCATTCTCCACATCTGACTTCAATTGGTCACCAACTCTTGTCAATTCTACTTCCACAACATTTTTCATATCTGCCTTCTTGTTTCTTTAAGTTCAGGACCTTATCATCCCTTGACTGAACTATGCAATAGTCATTGAATTGGTCACCATGTTGCTTCTAGTCTTTCCTAACTTCACTCTTACTTTCACACGAGTCCCAAATTGACATTCATTCGTAAGCCACAGTTTTGACTGGGACACTCTTCAGCTAAGGAATCTTCATCAGATTCCCTCTAACCTGTGAGGAAAACAATGACAATTTTTTGACATTTAAAACCCTTCACAGTTTGATTCTAGCCTATCTTTACAGGTGTATTGGATACTACTCTTCTTTATATATACCCTGGCCTGTAAAACCACCCCATTTGCTATTCCTCCAATCTCTTGCCTCTCTGCCTTTGATAACTTGTCCCCCATATTTGGCACATACTTTCTCCTTCCCTCCACCTCTCAGAATCCTTAGCTTCCTTCAAAGCTCAGCTCAGGGGTGTCCTCCTAAAGGAACACTTTCCTGATTCCTCTAGTTATCAGTATTCCATCCTTTTCAGATTTAGTTCTATTTAATTAGCTCCTTACATATTGTGTGTCCGATAGAATGTAAGCTTCTCAAGGCCAGATGCTCCTCTGAATCTTTCCATCTGTATCTTTGGTATCTGGCATAGGGCCTTACATTTTGTAACTTAATGAATATGGGTTGAATTAAATTAAATTCCCAGCACCCCAGAAGTAACACTGTATAGATTGTACCTCTGGCTCTCAGTAAGGTGGTTTTCCTTAGTGCTTTATCTAGGGATGTGAGCCAGTTTGGACTGGGTCCTGAGAATGGATTATTGAATTTTCAGTGTGAGCTTTTACACCTAGAAAATCAGCAGATGCTACAAAACCAGAGCTTGACTTACTGTTTTGTTGATTGTCTAGGTTTATGAAAGTGATTTGAAAATGTTAGTAATGTAGATTAAACTAAAAAAAGTGTCTTGTATTTATATATTCTCCCCCAGAGAGCTGGTTGTTAAACATTTCATTTACCAGTACACTACTGTTAATCAATATTAATTTCTATGAGCATCCATGTCAGGTGTGTCTATTTTAGCACCATGACACCAGGTTAAGTACTGTGACATTGTATACCAATGCCTATTTCAGTGCCAGTCCACGTACTGGGAACTCATTTACTTTTGGATGAAGAGTGTATAAATACTGAAGAAACTGACTGCAATTTCAGTGGAGTTTTAGGGGGCAAAACAACCTCAGAGATCAAACAGACTTCAGACAAGGAATAATGGGAGAATCAATAAATTAATCAATCATTCAAGTAAGCAGCAAAGAATTAGTTATTAAGCATTTACTATGTGACAAACACTGTGCTGAGCACTGGGAGTATAAGAAAAAGGCAAAAAGAGTTTCCTGCTCTCATTTTAATGAGGGAGACAATGTACATAAATCATAACATGCAAGTTAAACATAGCATAGTTGGAAAGTATCCTTATAATTATGCACACACATATATGCATATGTGCAACAATAAATTCCTTCTGACCCATGAAGATTCATTATAAACACTTTTATTTGTTTGCTTTTTTTTTTTTTGGAGGGTAATTGGGATTGTGACTCATCCAAGGTCACACGGCTAGTGTGTTAAGTGTCTGAGGCCATATTTGAACTCAGGTCCTCCTAACTTCAGAGCCAGTGCTCTGTTCACTGTGCCACCTAGCTGCCCGTTATAAACATGTTTAAATGTAATTTTCTAAGTAACTTGTACAAGAGAAAAAAATGGAATTAGACAATTGTGGAAATAGTCAAGACGGTTAGTCAATTGCATGAGAACTTTGGCATTCAAGGCCATGATATTTATAGTGCTTAATTTAATAATTTATCATTTTCTATCTTATACCATTTGCTCTTATTTTACTCTTTTACCATTTAAAAAGCTGGGGATCTCCCTTCCATCCTTAGATACTATTCCTTATGCAAAGTAATAGTAGTGAAAGCAGTCTAAGTATTAGAGTTTAACATGTAAATGTGTTTAACTGAAATATGGCATATTTCCCAGGCCTTCTTTTATGATTAAAATGTAAACATCTTTTCTTTTGGTACAGACCTCTGATTTCATTATTGGAGATTGGGATGATGATAACTTAGATAAGCTGATTTTCAAACTCAGAAGGGAAATTAGTAGCCATCCAGACCAAATTCTAAATAGCCAACTCAAAGTAAAACAATTATCTCCATCATAATTAACCTGACAATTTGTCACCTAATCTCTGCTTAAAGACCCCCCAAAACAGATCATTCCAGTTATTAACTCTAAGGTTTTTTTTCCTCTTCTAACTAGCCAAAATTTTCATCTTTGCAACTTCTTCCTATTGATCTCTATGGGAGAGAGAAGTGGATAAAAGAAAGAAATCTAATCATTCCATATGACAACTTTTAAAATACTTGAATACAGCTGTAATTTCTTCCCTAAGCCATCTCCTCCCCTCTGGCTAAACCCCCTTAATTTCTCATGGATCTTCATGTCACAGACTCAAGACATTTCACCATCCTGGCTGCCATCTTCTAGGTGTCCTCTTTCTTTAAATATAATGTTGAGACCTGAATGTGATTCTTTAGATGTGGTCTGATTGCAGTAGAGTTCAGTAGGATTGCACAATTGTCACAGATTTTATGTCACATTTTTGCAAAAAGTGGGATGTGACCATTATGTGAAACTTAAAAAAAGGATTGTGCCAGTATTACTTAAAAATCATTTATCATATGTTAAAATTGGGAAGATGCAAGTCTTAACCATATCACGTGACTTATTCATGGAAGCTTCCCCTGCCCTCCCTTGCATGCATGGTTCTTCATTGGTTTGAGTGACAATATTGTTAGTGCTCTAAACAAACCAAGTAAGTTGGCTTTTGGAAATATACTGACAATGCATATGCACTGCTAGCAATTAGCAACTGAAGAGATAAATTCATATTTATATGCCACTGGTAAATAAATTGCTGCTCTGTTTACCTTTTAAGTGGTGGGACAAACAGAATTACACCATGCGATGATTATATGATGAAAGGTTATAAATCAGTTTTTGGACTTAAAAAAAAAGGTGTGACAATTATGCAGTGATGATGATTATGTGGTTATATACAATAATTACATCTTTATTTCTGGAAGGTTTCCCTTTCTTACTATAGCCTAATGTATTTTTGTTCAAATTTGCATAATAGCTAGCATTTATAAAGTTCAGTGATTCTCAAACTTTTTTGCTTCAAGACATCTTTACATTCTTAAAAAATTATTGAAGATTCTGAAAAACTTTGGTTTGCGTTTACTATATTAAAAATCAAAATGTCTTAGTATTATTATAAAAATAGTTTTAACCTCACAGGCCCAAATAATCTTGGGGTCCTAGGGATTCCTGGTCATACTTTGAGAGATACTGATATAATGCTTCAAGGACATTGGATATATTAACACATTTGATCCTCAAAATAACCCTGTGAGAAAGGTGCTATTATTCTCATCTGCATTGTACAGATGAGAACATTGTACAGATGAGAACACTGAAAGTGAGAGGGGTTAAGCAATTTGCCCAGGAACACATACTTAGAAAGTGTCTAAGGCAGGATTTGAACTCAGGACTTCCTGATTCTAAATACAGCACTCTATCCATTATACCACCTTGTTTCCATATCACACTATTTGTAAACTCATATTGATCTTGCAGTTCACTAAAACACAGCTTTTTTTTTTAACAGTATCTAATTTTGTCCTCTCTCTCTCTCTCTCTCTCTCTTACTTTTTGGAGGGGGGAAGGTAGTGCAATTGGGGTTAAGTGACTTGACCAAGGTCAATGGATAGTTTTTTGTGTTAAGTGTCTGAGGCCAGATTTGAACTCAGGTCCTCCTGACTCCAGGCCAGTGCTCTATTCACTCTATCCACTTAGCCATTCATAATTTTGTCTTCTCTATCTTATATTAGTGCAGTAAATTTCTTGAACACAAACATAACACTTCATGTTTAAAACTATTAAATATCACCTAATAAAATTTCATTCAATTTTTGAATCCGATAGCTCCACATAGAAACTCTCTCCATGAGGCAGATCAGCAATTCCTTTTGAACTTAATCTCTTAAGAAGTTTCCAGTATGGGAGGAGTTTAAATGACTTGCTTATGGCTTCGTGGTCAGAATATGCCAGAGCCGACACCTGAACATAGGTCTTTCTGATTCCTTTTATTTACTCTGCTATGATACCTTTCTTCTTTTATTATTAAAACATATACAACAAGAAACAGACAGGTTGATAATTGTTTTAGAACAACTTAAAAACAACAACAAAGCAACTATTAACAAACAATTCAGTACCTTTTCCACTAAATCTTAACTTTCCCTTCTGCAATTCATATTGGATCTTTTAAGTTAAAAGTCCTTTCTGGGAGTTTTTCTTCTTTTTAGGGGTGGGTGCTATTTTTCAAAGCAGCTCTGGTCTGCTTAAGTCTCAGAAACTGGTTGCAATTTCTTTTTTGTTTGGGCCATTGATAGTCTGTTCCTCTAGACAACTCCATGTCACTCTAAAATAGCAAGTCTGCTCTGAAACGGTCTGTTTTTTATTTTTTTCCCCCATGACAGAAATCAGAAGACAAAGAAATAACTCATCGTAGTGAGATGCAATTCCCCAGTATCTTTTCCCCCAGTCCCATGAAGTACTTCCCCAATTTCACTTTTTAGTTTTCTTCTCTTAATAGCATTCTCCAGCAAGGGTTGCTGGCTTGACTTAACCCACTTTTACTATAATAAATAGGACAGGCAGCCTGTTGTTAGTCCAATGTCTTTAAATCTAAACTGCCTTATTTAAAGTTAAAGGGACTAAATCTATTGCAAGGAAGAATTTTCCAACAAAAATTAGAGCAGCAAATTTAACAAGAATTGAACTAGTTTCACCACACAGCTTTCTCTTGATTTGTTTCCTTGGTTTCCTTGTGTATAGCATCTTCCTCTTCTCTTTCTGGTCTGGGCTTGGGGGATGGACAGTACTGGAGATGATTTAAGTGTCTCCTTATACTCTTTTACTCTTGTGTCTCCAGCGATGCTGGCCTTGGACTTGAGCCATGGTGCAGCTTGAAAAATGTATTGCTGGGTAATTCTCTTCACCTAAGCTGCAACTCTTACTTTCTTCAGTCTCCATCAGTGAAAATGAACTGATGTTGGCAGAAGATAGTCATCTGCACTTAGGCAAAATTTATTCTTGGTGCTTTCATTTTCCAGAGGTCTGGCCAAATAAAGGACTTTGAGATTGCATATAGCCCCTTTCATCCTCTCTTTTCTTCTTACTTTTTCTATTCTATTCTGAATCATGGGGCATTTCTTTTCTCTCAAGGTTCTGTTCTAGAAGTTGTCATTTAGAGAATCCTATCTCTTGTCCTAACATTGACTTCTCCTATTAAATCTGGTTATTGAAGTCTTTTCCTTTAAATCTACATTTTAAAAAAAGTGATTTTATGATCTCATTTTTAATATCACTAAACTTAATTTTTTTATATATCATAACTCTTCTGATGGACCATTACTATTTCTTCCTTCCTTCCTTCCTTCCTTCCTTCCTTCCTTCCTTCCTTCCTTCCTTCCTTCCTTCCTTCCTTCCTTCCTTCCTCCCTCCCTCCCTCCCTTCCTCCCTTCTTTCTTTCTTTCTTTCTTTCTTTCTTTCTTTCTTTCTTTCTTTCTTTCTTTCTTTCTTTCTTTCTTTCTTTCTTTCTTTCTTTCTCTCTCTCTTTCTTTCTTTTCTTTTCTTTTTTCTTTTTGGAGGGCAGGGCAATTGGGGTTAAGTGACTTGACCAAGGTCAATGGCTAGTTTTTTGTGTTAAGTGTCTGAGGCCACATTTGAACTCAGATCCTCCTGACTCCAGGGCCGGTGCTCTATTCACTGTGCCACCTAGCCACCCCATACTATTTATTTCTTGATGTTCAACAAGAAAACATAAAGGAATGTCAGGAAATGACCATATGCAATTTTTTTTTCTCTTAGTCCTCTATTCAACTTAGCAGCAGCATGTCAAATATTACAAATACTGATGTAGGAATATATATCTATATCCATATATCCATATACACACACATATATATCTATACAATTGCATATGTACAATATTCATATATATACACACAGCATGTCAGATATTATATACACATACATATGTGTATGTATGTATACATATGATATTTGACATGCTGTTACAAAGTTGAATAGAGGGCTAATTAAAAAATATATCAGTTGAATCCAAGAAATTCAGTTTTGAAAAGACTCTTTTTCTGTGTTCCTATATATATATATATATGTATATCCGTGTTACATGTATAGCAATATTATATACTAGATATTATATATAGACACACATATTTAGTATTTAAATATAAATATTTTAAAGACTCATTTGCCTGTGTTTATATATATTTATGTATATTACAATGTATTCAATATTTGCATATATAAACGCAGACAAATAAGAATCCTTTCAAAATGGAATTTCTAGCATTCAACTTCTTTAGATTATAACAAGAGCAAAACATGTAAAGTTCCAGTAATCTGAGTCCTAAAATAATCTGCTTTTTACATTCTAAATATGTTTAGCAAGTATTTTTAACCAGAAAAAATACAACACTAAGAGATAAGTTGGTTTTAAATTAATTAAGCTTAATATTCTGATATTTATTCAGAATATTCCTAAATATTGTTACATATTAATTTTGCAAATTCTAATTCAGACAAAAGTTAATTTTTTTTTTCTGAGTGCTTTGGCTCCAATATCAGTAGACATTTTTATCAATCATGGCTAATATCCATTCTTATGTCCTTCAAATTTTGGAAAAAGGTTTTTTAATCTTAAAAAATTCCTTTTGGTCTGTGTTCAGAATTGTGTTGGGACAAGCCTAAGGTATTAATGTAATCATTCTAGATCTCTCTGTGGTATTGTGTATAAGGTTTTCTCCATTTCAGATTCCTCCTATCTACATCCTACCAAGTATTCAAGGGCTAGATCAAATTCTACTTCCTCCTTGAAGGTTTTTATGATCCCAGGAAAGGGATTAGTGTGGAACAATGGAAACGGTACTGAATTTGACATTAGAGGAGCTTGGTTCAAATCTTGATTTTGGCATTTAGGAACTTAGTGACATTGGGCAAGTCAGGTAACCATTCTGGACCTCAAGTTTCATCAGTCTAAAATAAGGGGACTACATTAGATGTCCTCTAAGTTCCCTTTTTGTTCTAGATCTTTGATCCTAAAATCAACCCAATGGATCTTTATTCTTCTGTTGAATGCCCATCAAAGCTTCTGTGAGTATCACTTACACCACTTTCTATTATTCTTGTTAACATTTTACTTTCTTGTGTTTTAGTTTCCTCATCTATGAAATAGAGAAGTTATAACAGATAAAGAATCTCTGAGTTCCCTTCCAGTTCTTCATCTATAATCCTATTAACGAGTCCTTGGAAGTCTGAAGAGCTTTACTAAATGTAAATTCCATGAGGGAAGGCACTGAATCATATCTAAATTTCATAGCTCCTTCATCACCTACCAAATTGTGCACACAGAAGACACGTGGTAAACATTTGCTAAATTTTATTCACAGCCTGAGTTTAAGTCTTTACTGTTTCTTGTACTAGTCACACAACCTTGGATAAGTAATTTTAACCTGCCTGTGCCTCAGTTTCCTCATCTGTAAAAATGAGGTTAATAAGACTTGTCCTATCTACCTTACAGGGGTATTTTGAGGATCAACAAAATGATGCACATGAAAACATGTTACAAATTGAAAAGGGCTATATAAATGTAAGGCATGATCGATTACGCATCTAGATAATTTTAAGTTTTTTCTGGGTATTCAATTTGGGGTTTAACCTCTCCCACAGTAGGTTTTACACATAGCACACAGCAGAGAATAAACAATTTCTGGTATTTAGTTATGGTTAGAGAATGAGCCTCCAAAAGCTCTAGGGAATACCTAGAAATTTCCTAAGAACACCCTCTACCTCTTATACCATAATTCTTCTCTCTTCCTCTTCCATCTGGATATCAGAAACACCGATAATAATCAAGTATTGATGGCCTATTCTGTAGGCAATTGTCTCTGACACTGGGAATATACACATATATGAAATTATAACCTCCTTTTCTTGGGCATGAACAGTCAAGATAGAGAGAAATTGATCATTAATTAATCTGATTTTTTACAATTTGCTTAACCACTAGATTTGAAACAATATAATTTTCTATTTGTCATGGCAAATGCAAAGCATTTAATCTATATTATGGATTAAATAGACTTTTGGATAAAAGCCAAGCAATTCAGTGACCATTTATAACATTTCCCTATGGGAAAGTGGCTTCTCGGTTTCACTCTGACTTAAAAATGGACATTTGGAATAGAACTAATTTGCAAGTTGGAAATTCCTGTATATTTGTAGCTCTCCAAATTATCAAGCCTGAGTAAGAGACTTCATTAAAGATTGATATGCTAGGCTCCGTTTATTTGTTTGTTTTCTTCTAAATTTTCAGAAAGTCTTAAACTCACTGGAACTTGATTTGTGCTTTCAAGAAATAGTTCATGCACTCTGACATTCATAGATCTCATCTATTTCTTGACTATAGCATCTTAGAGTAAAAATGAAATGATTCTTCAAATAAACAGTTCTCTAGTTATTATGAATTGTCTCAGATGGACAGTAAGGATATAACTAGATTCTCTGGGGAATGACTAAAACTTCTGGAGCAGAGACAACAGCTTACTGAACACTGATCTTTTAGACTCAGAGAATTAAATGGAATTTTAAAGGAAGCTGCTAAACATCCCTTTTGTACCCTTTAAAATAAAGGCTTTTACAAGTAGTCAATAACATGAGATTAATCCAAGTAACATATTATATGAAGCTCTTGACAAACCATAACCTCTTGGGTACCAGGCAGATAGAGAGATGTTTCATTGCTTAAAATGAAGGATTCTATGCCCTCGGTAACTGAACAAAATCATAGCTCTAGCGTAGGAAGGGATCATGGAGGTCATTTCACCTGACTCCTTTATTTTATATATGGAGAAACTGAGACCCACAGAGGCTAAGGCACTTACTTTTAAGCACTATTTATGTATTGGAAGTTTTACAGTCTCTTAAAAGATGCTTCCTACAGCATATAGTGCTTGCTTTCATTAAAAGTTTCTCCTATTCCCAGAGAAACAACCCTCTTAAAGACCTTCTTCTGAACTATACATAACAGTATCCAAGATGTGCTTGTCACTTTCCAGGCCAGCTATGGTTGAGTAATCACATTTCTCTTTCTTTTTTTTTTGGCTGAAAATTTTTTTTTCTCTTGTGCCCTTTAAAATAAACTCATCAATAAACTTCATTCTTTCAAAAAAATTTCCTCATGTAATCATTTGCTTCCATTTGGTCTCTGATGAATGTTAAAAATCAATCATATTTTTTACTTCCCTATGAAGAATTCAAGCTTCTTGAGGACAGGGACAGTTTCACTCTTGTCTTTGCTTCCCCAGTACCTATCACAGGGTCAGCTTTGGTTCTTTTTGGAGTGAAGTTGTGAAAAAAAAGGGAATGATGAAGGCAATGAAATTAAAAGACAGATGATAAGACCTTTCTTTTACCAAATATAGCTGTGTGATGATCTTAAGCTTTTGTCCAGGACCATATGAAATGATGTTATGCAAAAAACTTTGAAGCAAGCAATCATAATAATAATAATTCATATTATTACGACTTCATTGGTTAGAACACAGTGCTAAGGCTAAGCTGTGGTCTCAAAACCTTGGTAGGATGGTTATCTTTGTTCTGTGGCCATAGGCTGCACCCTTAATTCTTGGTCAACAGACTTGAAAATATATGCCATGGTCAATAAGTATACAGTTGAAAGAGTGTGAATAGACCAGCACAACTACATCTCCACTAATGGAAAAATAACTTTTAACTACTACTAATGATAGAATGGGCAAATAGGTGGCACAGTGAAAAGAGTGCTGGAGCCAAAGTCAGGAAGATTCATCTTCATGAGTTCAAAACCAGCTTCAGATACTTACTAGCTATGTGACCCTAGGCAAGTCACTTAATGATATTTGCCTCAGTTTCCTCATATGTAAAATAAGCTGGAAAAGGAATGGCAAACGATTCTAGTATCTTTTCCAAGAAAACCCCAAATGGGGTCATGAAGAGTCAGAGACAACTGAAATGGTACAACAATGATAGAACAGTAATACTGTATATTTATTATTAGAAGACCAAAATGAAATATTCTGCCATGGAAGAATATATAGCATATGGTGGTATTCTGCAGTATTTTAGTAAGAGAACTAATTGTACCTTACATGAAAGGTACATACCTACCCTGGTAAGGAAACTTTATTCTTTGATCCAGTGTTCTTTATTTCTCTGTGTGAATGACAATGATTCTCCTCTCAAATCAGGAGATTTAGAGGTACAAAGGACCTCAAAGTCTACTTAGTCCAACCCCCGTATTTTACACATGAGGAAACTGAGGTCCAAGGTCACATAGGAGAAGCAAGATTTGATTCCATACCTTTTGCTACTAAAGGTGGTGCAGTGGATAGAAGGCTGGGCCTTGAATCAAAAAGACTTGAATTCCAAGTTAGCTTCAGACACTCACGTAGAATTATGACACTGGGCAAGTGACTCAACCTCTGTTTGCCTCAGTTTTCTCATCTGTAAAATGGAAATAATAATAGCATATATCTCCCAGGGTTGTTGTGAAGATCAAATGAGATATTTGTGAAGTGTGTAGCACACTACTAGGCACATAGTAAATATTATATAAACGTTAAGTTGTTGTTATTATTTCCACTGTACCACCCTCTCATCTTGATGATTTCCCCTATCCATTTTCCCCACCCCAAACTGCACACCCATTTCTGTTGATCAGGAGCCAGATTCTGTTTCTGTGATATTCATTCATGAATGAGGGAAAGAATTCTCTAAAGCCTCATTTTCTTCCTCCTTAGTGCCCTCAAAAGTCTTGTTCCAAATGAGAGGAGTTTGGGATTGTCCTAAAAAAAAATTATATACCCTGAGTTGTCTGAACTGTTCACTCTGCTCTTCCCCCATGGTTTCCGCCATATGACAATGCTTCCCACCTGGCCATGTATCACAGTAATTGAGCACCTCTAGCCTACTCTTCTGCCTGTGTCATGCTTAAAAAGATTGTTTTGCTTTTTTTTTTTTTTTACTTTTCCTCTTGGAGATAACCAGGTATGGAAAAAACTTACCTAAGATGGAAAATTCTAAGGTGGGCAAAAAGAAAGACACATCCCTTCTTCTGCCTTCCTAGATTTGTCCACATGTCTTTTCTTGCCATTGTAATTTTATTATACTGCTGTAGTTACATGCTTCCATTTTATGGGGTTAGAAATCCTTTCTGATAATCATTAGAACTTGTTAAAAGTATGATATGATTTTTATTGCTTAACTGAGTAAGAAAGCAGCCATTTTAATTCATAGCAGATGTATCTCTCATAAGAAAACAAAGAATTGCTATTATTATTTCTGAAACAGACCCAGAAAATCCATAATAGAGGATACCTTATTTTTTTTAAAAGAAAGGAACTGTTCTTTACAAAATACATACAGCTAAAAATTGCTGAAGCATGAGTGTCAGTCTGCAAACTGCTTTTTAGCTAGAGGAATCTGCTCCCATTGAAAAACAGCTCACAGACACTTCCCATTCTAGTAATTGGTGGAGGAAATCCTACTGTCATATCGTATTACAGTCAGATACATTTACTGTCACTCCCCAGGTCTGCTAGTTATGTTCCTCCATAGTGAAACCAAATGCCTAGTAATTCCCTTCAGACGTCTGTGGGAACTTTCATCACAAAGATGAGAGTTACCACTGTTCCCAACAGGCCTGTTGGTGGCTTTTGAAAAAAGAATTCCCAAAGGTTTCTGGTTAAGGTTCAGGTGCTCAAAAAATTGAGAGTCCAAAATAATAATAGCTCACATTTGTATAGTTATTACCTTTAGGCTCATAAAACACTTCTCTCTCAACTCAGTGAGACAGGTAGTGGTAGATAGTATCATTCTCATTTTTCAAAAGAAGAAATTGAGAGTCAGTGAGTTCATGGCAAAGCATGTTCTCCTGGGGCAGGTGGGTGGCTCAGTGGATAGAGTGCTGGGCCTGGAGTCAGGAAAACTCCTCTTCCTGAATTCAACTCTGGGCTCAGACATTTCCTAGCGATGTGATGCTGGGCATGTCTTTTAACCATTTGCCTCATTTTCCTCATGTGCAACATGGGCTGGAGAAGGAAATGGCAAACCACGAATATCTTTGCCAAGAAAACACCATATTGGGGTCATGAAGAGTCAGACATGACTGAACAACAGGTTCTCCCAACTCCAGGTCACATGCTCTTTCCTTTACCCAAGCACTGGGCTGACCCTGAATGGAGTTTGATCTCTACCCCCATTGAAAGAAATATGGAATCAAACCATATGGATTGCCTTAATACTGCAGGTTCAGGTAAAACTGGTGCTTACAGGAGCACCAGTCAGGCATGAAGTTGTATGATGAGGATGAAATTTCAGTATCTCCACCCCGCATAGATCCTAGTACAGAAACCACAATACTAATTAGATGTTAACTGATGCTGATTTGCTATGTTAGTACAGAAATGGTAAATATGTGCATGTATTTTGGACAGTGACTACAACCTATTTGGTAGTATAATATGTTTTAAAATATCAGTTAAAAAAATTCTGAGCTTTAAAGCACCATAGAATACAATCATCTCCACACATAATGGACGAGAAAGCACTGTACATGAAACTGAATCTTTATGATGTAGAGCTTGCTTCTCTTTTAAAATACGGAATTAATTCAACATGAACTTTTCAAAGCTGTCCCTTTTGTCTGATTTGTTCTGGCCTTCCCTCTCTGCTACATATTAATATTACCAATGGCCTTTTCTTTCTTTTTTGGGGCAAGGAGTTGGTGGGGACTATGTTATCCCTAGCTCTACTCTCCCCTCCCCATCCAAAAGGTAGAAAAAAATAAAACAAAACCCTTGAAGTAAATAATAGTACACTTTTTTTTCTGGAAAAAAAATTATCCCCTGAAAATATATGAGACTCTCCTGACTTCATAGGCAGCAGTGTAAGCAAAAAGCATTATAGATTTCAGACTCCCTGAGAATAGCAGTTAAGGATTTTTTAATTTTCATATATCATAAATTTTGTTCAAGGTGTGATGGCAAGTGAATTTTCATAATATTTTTGATCATGCCTGATGGTATCATGGTGTATTGCACAAGCTTCACAAATAATGCACAGCACCTGAATATATTTGAAATTGATTTTGGGATGCAATAATATAACAAAGACCTATCTGCTAGTGTTCTTGTCCATATGATAATCTCATTTTTCCAAAGATGAAGGGAATGAAAGGAGAAACTGACTAATAAGGAGGGGTTGGTTACTAAAGAAGAAATGATAGACTTTTTTAGGGAAAGACCCCTTAAAGGTTGAGATTAATGAGAAAGAGAAAGCTAGACATGCTTCGGTGCCCAACCAAGATTTTGTGACCATAGATTTCTAATACTTCAGATTAAGAAAACTTAGGATCTAATGGCTTAAGTTTCTACAGAGGAAGTAAGTTCAAAAAGTATGGGAGACTTTCAAGCAAAAATTCTGAAAATGCAAATAAATGATTCTGATGAGGAAGACAAGGGAAAACTGTCTAAAGACACATTTTGTATCCACAGGGTACACAGCAGCCAATTCAGACTCCAAAAGAATATATTCAAAAGATGAAAGCAAGAGGAAAAAATGGAGCTTTAATGAAAGTAAAGATTTCCAAGTATTCCTGATGAAAAGGCCAGAACTGCTAGACACTTTGAAATGGAAATGCACAAGACAAGAGAAACAAATAAAGTTATGCTGATTTATTCACTTGGAAGGAACTACATAAGGATGAATTGTTTATATGCTATTGAGAGGAAAAAAAAAACAGGTGCCTGCTCAGAACTCTACTGTCTTCAATGGAAATTTAAACGCATCAGGAAGATAGCCTACAGGTGGTTTTGTTCTGTTTTGATGGTCTTACCATAAGAAGGAAATGGGAAAGATAGAGGAGGAATAGAGGAGGAAGAAGAAGGAAACAGTATTTCATAGAATAGATATGTGTAAGGTGAAGAGTATTCAAACATGGGAAAGGGATGGGGGAGGTATGGATGCACATCCATGAATCTTACTTTCAACTGAACCACACAAAGGCAAGTTTAGCACAAGCATACCACCACCACCACCACCACTCCTTCCCCCTCCAAATATGGTGTTATAGAAACACTTTACATTCAACAGGGGAATATAAGGAGACATGGAGTGGGAACTGTTAGAGGGAAGTCAGGATGATAAGGGAATAGACATAAGCAAAACAAATCACAGTGTTGAAAGAAGGAGCATGAAAAGAGTGATTAAAAGGAAAGAAGTAAAAACTTGTGATCAGGGAGGTCAAGGGGAAGATAAGATGGTCAATGGAGCAAAAATAGACTTTCATTTGTAGTTCATATAAGTTAGGTGAATTTTTTCACTTTTGCTCTTTTCTTCTTGTAGAGATGGGAGGGGGTGGGGAAAGAGAAAAAATACAAGAAAACAAGATGGAGGGAAACACAATACTCATAACCATGAATGTGAATGGGATGAACTCATCCATAAAATGGAAGAGATTATTAGGATGGAATAGAAAGCAAAATCCCCAAATAAGTCATTTGCAAGAAACACACTTGAAGCATAATAATTTACATAGCGTTAAAATGAGGGTCTGGAGTAAAATGCTTCAGTTGAAATAAAGAATAAAGCAGGGCTATTATCCATTAAGGTGGCAGACAAAGACAGTAAAAAAAGTGCTAAAAAAAGAGATAAACAGGGAAACTACACTATACTCAAAGACACAACAGATAACAGATCCGTATCCTAATATTTGATGTATATATACTGAATGCCATTGAATTTAAAGGATTGTTGAAGAATGGTGACAAAAACAGGCACAAAATCATTGCTACCAAGGAGCTGCTGATGTCAACACAAAGCATCCTGCATTCATATGTGTACACTTTTGAAGGGGGATGGTGTTAGTGAGGAGAGAGGATGATTATGGAAAGCTGAATGACTAATACTGGCCTGGAAGCTAGTCTAGCAATTTAAGTGTCAAAAGTTGTTAGCTGAATACTGTCAATCCCGAGCTATTGCTCCTCTGCAGTTCTCTTTTCTACTCAATCTTTGCTGTCTAATTAAGAGAACGACACAATTTGTGCTGCCTCCTTCCATGTTATTTCATCATGGGGCTAGTTCTTTATGGCGCTCCAAAGGCAACGGTCAAGTGGAGTTGAGGTGTCTGCTTTAGCAATTATGTAGAGATATTCTGAAGGTCTTTTGACAATTTCCTGCTAATGGCGATGTAACTATTTTTACAACTTTTCCTTTAAGTGGGAAGGGCTGGTAGGACTACATTATCCCCTCCTTATTGCGGGAAAGGCTTGAAAGAGAGATTTAAGGACACTGATTGTTTTCCTGGTGGCTCTTCTGTTATCTGCTGCTGGTTTGATACTGACCAAGTTGTAGCTGTGAAGAGGTAAAAATAAGCTTGGATCAACCTTAATTTCTGAAACTACTGTTTAGTGGAGTGAAGCATGAACTTTGCCATTGACAATAGCAGCTATATATTTTGCTTGCTCTTTTGTGTCTGCTTAAGGTCAATAGAATGATTTTTAATGATTGCTGCTTCCGATAATCCATTTATTTATTTATTTTGGAGGCAATCAGGGTTGTGACTTGCTCAGAGTCACACAGCTAGTAAGTGTCTGAATGCAGATTTGAATTCAGGTCCTCCTGACTTCAGAGCTGATGTTCTATCCACTGCGCTGCTTAGCTGCCCCTTTACAATAATTTATAGAAAACAAATGAAGGAAGAAACCTTCTATGGGCAACTAAAAAAAAATAACAGCCATCAAAATCATACCCCCTCAAAATTCCTTTTAATTCTAAGAGACAAAAAAAAATAGTTAAAATTAGTTGGTTAAAATGTTATTATTTTACTTGTGTATTGTTTTAGGTTAAATTTATGATACAGTTGGTTACATTGGTCAGAATGGCTCTGTGGTCATGTGAAGTGGTCAGGGAGGTAGGAGGAGAACCAGGAAAGAGTAGAGTAAAAAAAATGTAGAGAAGAGAGTATTAAGAAGGTTTTCATTAGGGATGCTGCAAAGAAGTCAAATAGGATGAGGAATGAGAAAAGGCCATTAAATTTGGCATTTAAAAGATTATTAGCAACATTGGAAACAGTAGTTTCCAGCTGAAAGATGACGTCAGAAACCAAATTGCAAAGGGTTAAGAAGACAGCGAGAAGGGGTGAGTAAGTGATGCAGTGAATAGAGCACCAGCCCTGGAGTAAGGAGGACCTGAGTTCAAATCCAGCCTCAGACACTTAATACTTCCATGTGACCTTGGGTGAGTCACTTAACCCTAATTGCCCTGCCTTCTCCCCTCCAAAAAGAAATAAAAAAGAGAGAGTGAGAAGAAAGGAAGTGGAACTACCTATTTTACATTGTTTTCTCAAGGCTTTTAGCCACAAAAGAGAGGAGAGGGATGGGATGACAGATATCATGGATAGATAGATGAGAGGGGGATTCTTTGAAGATGGGAGAGATATAGACATATTTGAAGAAAGTAGGAAAGCAGCCAAGAGAAAAAGAGAGTGAAGATAATCAAGAGAGTGGGGGTGATAGAAGGGGCAATGCTCTGGAGAAGACAGGATGGAACAGGATCACTTGAAAATGTATGGGCCACCTCATCATGTAAGAGGGGTGAAAGGAGAGATGGTGCTAGAAGTCATTTGGGATATGTGAGCTGAGCAGGAGGGGAGAAGGGGAAGCTCTCAGAAAAATGGCTACATTTCTTTTCAGTGAAATATGAAGCAAGGTTGTCAACTGAGAGGGTGGGGAGAGAGGTTTGGGAGGTTTAAGGAAGAATTAAAAAGTTTGGAGTAGTTGCTGTGGTAAATGGGATAGTGAGTCAAAGACAGAAGTATGAAGTAGATAGGATTACAAAAGAAAGCAAAGGTTCCTGAGATTAAAGATATGTATTTTACTATCCAAGTTCACTACCTCCAATTTATCCATGGATCCATTAGGGAACTGTGGACCCCTGGTTATGGACCTCTGCAATAAACATTTTTGAGTAAAGGAGTAATGGTATTGACACAATATATTAAGGTTACTTGGAACGTGCTGTAAAATATAGAGAGAAAGAATTACCAATTATAAAATCCTTATTATGAGTAGGAAAGAAGAGAGTATAAAGTGGAAGAGGTCATGAAATCATGAAAATAATAGCCAGTATACACATAGTGCTTTAAGATTTGCAAATCTCTTCACAAGTATAATCTTATTTTATCCTTATAACGACCCTGGGAGATATTATTATCCCCACTCTACAGTTGAGCAAGCTGAAGGAGACAGTGGTTAAGTCATCTGCCCAGTGTCATACACAGCTAGGAAGTATCTGAAGTAAAATTTGAACTCAGATCTTCCTAATTCCAGGTTTAGCACCATTGGGTCACTTAGCTGCCTCAAGAACAAGGTACTCTCAGAGTAAGAGTCTGGGAGAGGTGCACATAATGCAATGTCTGTACTGTATTATCTACATTGTACAGGACTTGAAGGCTAATTTAAATATATTAGTATAACATTGTTCTTATGAGAAAATGCTATCCACTTTACAATGATCTGCTTTATGATGTGAGTCCCAAGAATGATTTCTGGAGAAAAATATGGGGACTGCCTGCTCTTGATCAGATGGGAAAGAGTCCTAATGGAGCTACGTAGACTAGGGTGGGTAACTCTTCTATCAATACAATAAATAAAAGGCAATTTGCTGTGGCTCCATGTTCCAGGGACTGATCTTATCTGGTCACTTAAAAAGCTAATATTCAATCAAGAAACACTCATTAAGTACTTACTATGTGCCAAACACATAATGGTACAACCCTCATCCCCCATCCTCTTGGGGTTCTTATCCTAATTGCCAATATCAATCCAACAACACTGGGGGTGTAATATTCTATTTTCCCCCAATTACATGTTAAAACAATTTAAAAACTTTTTTAAAAAAAATTTTGAATTTGAAATGCTGTTCCTTCCTTCCTCTCTCCCCTCCTTCCTCCCTTCCTCCTTTAGAATCAGAAGGAAGTATGCCCAACAGCCTAGTGAATTAGCATTCCTTTTATTCTTCCTCTGCTGTTTTAGTCTTAATGGTATGGAGTATTTCAGGGTCTGACATTTCCAGAGAAGGAATGTATATTCCAGGAGTGGGGAACCTGCATCCTTGAAGCCACATGTGGCCCTCTAGGTCCTCAAGTGCAGCCCTTTGAATCCAAACTTCCCAGAACAAATCCCCTTATAAAAGGATTTGTTTGGTAAAACTTGGACTCAGTCAAAAGGCTGCACCTAAGGACCTAGAAGGTCACCTGTGGCCTTGAGGACGCAGGTTCCCCACCCCTGGTAACAATCAGTGAGGCTGGGGCCTGTGTGGGTTCTATGTAATGCACTTTTGCAGGGAAGAAAAAGCTTCCCCATGAGAACACAAAGATGCGATTGGTGCGTTTGCTTAAAATGGTCCTCACCTTGCTGTCTATAAGAATACTAGAACATTTAACTGAGCCAAGGTTTGTTCACACCTTCCTAGGGTGTGGCAATGATTATCTTAAAGCTTAAGCTCTGGGAGAGCAGAGAAGGTATGTATTTACATGCCTGTTACATTCTTAACAAATATCAGATAATAATGACCATGACCTTTCCCATATGCCATAATATATTATTAATGACAACCCTTCATGGGCTTGAGCACCTTTATCCAGCAGCACACCTGCAAATTTTCCACTCGAGGCTTTTCCCCACTAATTCACTTTATTTTAGATTCTTCATTCTAGTACTGTTCTGCCTCTCTACTTATCTTTTGTGCTGGCTCAGCCAGCTGCCCAGTCTTCTCTTGTTCTCACTCATCACCTGCTGTGTGGCAAGTTGTCGGGTGAGGATTTCCTGCAGGTAGCAGTAGGAACTTCTCTGTTCTGTCCTCTTGAAACCTCTTCCCTTATACATGCACAAGGCAGAATGCTTTCTTCTTGACTTTTATCTTTTCCTGGAACTTACTAATGTTCTATTCTCTTGACCCTTCTTTTTCTAGTTGGCTCCATCCCAGGCATATTTTTTTCATACTGGATTCTCTTCCTTTTCTTTCATTTTTTTTTTCAGAATCCTTTAAAAATTGTGAGCTTTGAGTTTTTTGAAAGTAGGCTGTAAAATTCAACAATGGATGCCTCAGAACTTTTAAATAGAGTATGGGTTTAGCATGAGGTGTGGTCTTACCAGGCTTTCCCCCTTTTATAATTCCCACTCACCTGTACAAATAAATGTAATAACTCATACAGTTCATATTTCTAAAACAAAGTACTTTTAACATATTTTGATATTTCAGTGCTTATAAAGATCTGTTGTTTGTCAGGAGGAAATGTGTCACAGTGAGAGAGCTTGGGCTCTGAAGTTCTCAGAGTACTTGGTTGGAATCTTGTTTCGGATGCCTACTACTTATACAACCTTGGAGACATTATTTAGCTTTCCTGGACCCCAGTATCCTCTCCTATAAAATGAGGGAGCTGCACTATATGACTTCTGTGGTCTCTTCCTGCTCTGTGATGGTATACTTGGCATTAACACAGAGGGCAACATTTCCATTTTGACAAGTTTCAGGAGTAGCTAAGGCCAATCATCTGCCCCCAAACCCAATGGTAACGAGTCCTTGGACACACGTAGTTGTTGTTGTCCAAGCATGTCCAGTTCTGTGATTCTGTGGACCATAGCATACCAATACTGTTCATGGTGCTTTCTTGGCAAGGATACTGCAGTGGTTTGCTATTTCTTTCTCCAGTGGATTAAGGCTAACAGAGGTAAAGTGACAGCAAGTAAGTGTCTAAGGCCAAATTTGAACTCAAGTCTTCCTGATTCCGGGTCCAGTATTCTACCCACTGAAACATCTAGCTGCCTCTAATATACAGTAGGCACTTAATAAATGTTTGGTGAATGAATGCTTCATTTGAGAAAGGGAAAAATTGAAAGTATAGAGTAAGATTTGTTAAGGGAAAATTCTAGTTATCACAGGATCTAAAGAGCTAAGTAATCTGATGAAAAATTTGAGAAGAAAATTCATTATACTTTAAAGTTAGAAATGAATCTCTTCTCTTGATATTTTATATCCCACTCTCCTAATGTGTCAAAGACGGCTTTGCTGTCAGAACATCTCCAACAAGAAGGCAAACAAGTAATACAAAAGCAAGGAAGGAGGCAAAGTAAGGCTCATGGCTGCTAGAAACCAAACAGGAGATGACGGTTCCTATGCCTATGATTAATTATAGGCCAACAATTGCATGAATCGTCACTCATTAGTCACATTATAAGTCTCTATCAGATGGAAATAAAACAGGACAGAAATAATTAGAAAAAAACTACTTGCAATAGAAAGCTCTGAAAGCCACAAAGACAATGGTGTACAGTTTTCTGTCCTCATTTTTTTTGATGAATCCTATCATTTTGAAAAAATTCAGAAAGTCAGAGGTCCAAGAGTATAAAATGATAACTAGCAGAGATAGAATCCCCAATATACTCTGCAAGGACAGAGCAGAGTAAAGGTAGAAGTAAAGCATTCATATTGGTGCCTAGTAATTGTAAAAGGCAATGAAGACTGGCTTTAGGGGAAAAAAAAACAAGCCTAAAAGACAGGTGGTAAGTAGCCAACACCTTTTTCTGAACACTTAGATTGGATTGCACTAGCAATTGTATGTTAGTAGACTTTTATGTTTTGTGCTTTCCCAGAACACATCTCAACCAATTACACTATTTGAGGTGCTATTATGTTAGGTATTTTATTTATCTGTGTGGAGTCCTACTTAGGTCTATTCAGAAAAGAAGTATTCTGAGATTTTTCTCAGGTCTATTAAAAATGAACATTTTCCTTTGATGTGTGTATTATACTGTGCTATACTGGGCAACACAAACATTTCTATAAGCTAGTCTGGGAGTCACCTCCATTTCCCTTTAACAGCTCA
This sequence comes from Petaurus breviceps papuanus, assembly GCF_028583685.1. Taxonomy (NCBI): domain Eukaryota; kingdom Metazoa; phylum Chordata; class Mammalia; order Diprotodontia; family Petauridae; genus Petaurus; species Petaurus breviceps. The sequence continues at coordinate 13,212,743 of NW_027187327.1, forward strand.
GTTATTTTTTGTAATGTAGGACTAAAATTAAGAACTTCAACATATGCCTCATCACATGGGCCTTTAAAAATTTATAATTAAGTTATTTTGGTATGACTAAATTCTGGGTGTCATCATGGATAGAAATCCACCCCTGGATTTAGGAAGGTCTGGGTTCAAGTCCTACTTTTGACACATACTGGCTATGTAACCCTAGGGAAGTCCCTTTGTATATCCATGTCCAAGGCAGCTCTCTAAGATTGTGCTCGGTAGAAACAGAGCTTCCTATACCAATGAAATCATAGGTCCAGACCATTTTGGTCTGAGAAATAGCAATTATATATATATATATTATCAAAATTAGTAAGCAATGGGATGATAGAGGATCATTAAAAACAAACAAATCAAGCCCAAAGCAACCTATTAGGCAAACTCTATGGGAATTTGCTAGTCTCTCTGCTTAAGGCTTCTTTCATCAATTAGACTGACATCACAAAGCTCCCAAGATAAGGATGAATCATAATCAGTGACGGGAAGGGAAACGAGAAGATCATCTAGTTCATTCCTCTGCTTGACAAGTCAATAAACATGCTAATATCCTATTTGAAGAGTTCCCCCCTGTTCTTCCTCCTCCTCCTCCTCTTCTTCCTCTTCTTCTTCTTTCTCTTCCTCCTCTTCCTCTTCTTTCTCCTCCTCTTCTTCTTCCTCTTTCTCCTCCCCCTCCCTTTTCATCCCCCTCCCTTCTTCTTCCTTCTCTTCCTTCTTCATAAAATCACCACAGACAAAAGTCTTCTTCATATCGAAATTCTATTCCATGTGCTATTTAAGTTAATTTCTTCTACCTCTGTGTTGTGTGCAGATGGATGACATCTGGTCACAAGCATGAATTCCATTATTAAGTCACTCCCCCGTTTTCTTTTTCTTCCAGCTTCTATAATTACAAGGGTTGGAGACTATCTTCTAATCTTGAATAATTTTATTATCCTACTCTATACCCATTTGATTTTATCATATCTTATCATAGCTTATAATTTGGAGCCTGGAATTGAACACTAGACTCTACTAAGGTCAACTAGTCATTACTGTCTTAATGTTTATGTGTTGTTAGATGATGGTTGTTGGGGTGAGGGTAAGAAGGGCCCAAGGATATTTGTTCTATGTTTGATACATTCAGCTTGTAGTCAGTGATTATCCCTGAACTGTTTTGTTCTATACTCCCACAAAACCAAATGTTCTCAGTAATTAATGTATGTGGGCTTTTCATTGTGTACTTGTCCCTTGATGTATTCTTCACCTTTTAAAGATACAATTGTATTCTGATCCTTATTCTTTATGACAGATATGGTCACCTGGGTGACTTAATGAAATCATTGCTCTTCATTCATGGCACTGGTAAATATGTTAAATACCAAATGCTCTGGGGAATGCCCTTACAAAACATCATCAAAGTACGTTGCCTACATCATAATAACCCCTCGATAACTAAACTGAGCATGGTATCGTCACTTACTGTCCCCGAATCCTCGGTTGTGTACTTTATAGGTAATTTCCACAGACTCAGTAGAATGTAAGCCCCTTGAAGGCAGGAACTAGCTTTTTAAAAAATGTCTTCAAAGCCTAGCACAGTGCTTGAAACAAAGGAAGAAGTTTAAAAATGCTCGTGGAACTGAATTGCATTAAATTGACCTGGGAGAAGTGCTGGTAATACAAAGAAATGCCCATCTGTCTTTTTTCATTTTAATACACTGATAACCCAAAGAAAGAGCCACGTATTCTTAAGGTTGAAGGTACCTCAAAAATATCTAATAAAGATAAATTTAGTTAGACTGACAATATTTTGCTTAGAATCACAAGAACATACATTAAGAGCTGGAAAGTCCCTTAGAAATAATTAAGTGCCACCCTATTATCATAGTCAGGAAGTTCTGAGTTAAAATCCAGCCTCAGATGCTTACTAGTTCCCTTACTTAAGTGTGGATAGCAATAGCACCTACCTCTGAGGGTTGTTATAAGGATCAAATGAGATAATATTTTCAAAATGCTTTGCTAATTTTGAAGTAAATGTTATTATTAATAATGATAATTATTATAGATGAGGAATTGATTTGCCTACAGACACATGCATAGCAAGTAGCAGAATGAAGATTGAAACACAGGTCCTAGGATCATAGATAGAGAATTGGAAGTAATCTCAAAGGCCATCTAATCCAACCTATTCATTTCACAGTTGAGGAAACTGAGGCTCAATGAGGTTAAATAACTTTCCCAGGTCACACACATAGTGTTAGAGGTGACACTGAACCCAGATCTTCTGACTCCAGAGCCAGAACTCTTTTCATTGTACCTCATATTGTAAGCATGTAAAAATGTTTGCAGCCTAGTTTATTTTTGTATCTCCAAGTTGTTCGAAGTAGAAATTGAGGCTATAATAAATAACAGGTAAATAGGAATCCCCTGTCATCAATGTAAACATTACACATCTGGGTGGACATTTTCATTATATACCCAAAAATGCCAACACCAAATGAAGAATAAATTCTTCCAACTAGACAATAAATTTATTTAGGTAGATTGTAGTCTTCTATTGTAAGGTAGAGCTAGTGTCTTCCATTTCTTTCGTATCACTGCTCAGTGGTAGTAACTTACTTATTATGAATTATGAAAATAGTGTGAAGGAATCAGAGGAATCTTAAATGAACATTCAATAACATCAATTTTCTATCAGATAAGTACAGAAAGATCCAGGCTGCATAATGTCTTCCCTTGTTTAATAGGCCCTGGAATATTAAGAGATGCTAATAATTTCAACAATAGAACCTTTTCTATACCAATATGCTATGTATGATTTGAAGGATTCACTGAAGATCCCCTTGCCCTCCAATATCTATCATTGATACCCATAGATAATTCTGCCATCAAGGATTTTTTCCCCTTCTGCTCGAGAACCCTAATAAAATGCAAACACAAATGTCCCTGGAATGGTTAACAAAGTCATTAGTTGTTTCAGCAGATGAACTACACCAGGTTGAGGCTAACTGACGGGCGACAAAACCATTGGTGAGTTAGGGGAATGTCTACCCCAAATATGTGAAGGCCAGCCAGAGGAGTGTATGGATGGGAACAATTTGTTCCAATGGCCATGAATGGGGATGAAGCTGAGGAGCACTTAGACCTTGTTCAGACATAGAAAATACCAAGGTCATCCACTGCATCTTGGGCCATTGCCTATCATCCTGACTTTTGTCTTGCCACTGGGCTTGGACAACTTTGGAAGAGAGAGTGAGGCTGGTGATTTGGGCAACTCTGCCTCACTTAAATCCAATTCACAAAGGAGTCAAAACATCACCCCATCATGATATCATTAATCCTCTTTGACAAAGGACAAATAGTTGGTTTTGTATAAAATTAGCTTATCACATGATTTTCAACTTGATAGCTAGTTGTGAGGGGGATAGAAAGATAGGTCTGGAGTATAGGTACATGTTAGGAATGCCAGCCCTGAGTGGGGCACCAAACAGAGAGTCAGGAAGAATGGATACACGTGTAGTGTGGCAGGGTTAGGGAATGCTATAAGGTGGAAAACAAGTGGAGGAAACAGGAGGCAAAGGTTTCACAATTCTAGATTGGCCTGGCCTTGCTTCCATATTATTATTAATTGACAAACTTTAGAAAAGCTATATGCTAACTAGCAGCCCAAGAAGAAAATATTATAATATACTAAAAAATTTTGAGTTTCAAAAAATTGGTCTGGAAATTCTATGAAAAAATATTCACTAAAATCTTGGTGTGCAACTGGGGACAATAATATCCATAGATCCAGTTTTATAGTATTGCTGTCAACTTGCAAATTCAATTTAACAAACATTTAGAAATACTTTGTGTTTTATGGTAGGCATTTAGGATAGAAAGACAAAATGAAAGTCTTTGACCTCAAGGAGATTACATATCAGGGGTTCCTTTTTTATTCTTTTGGCCCACATACCCCCTTGGCTTTCAGTAAACCTTTCTGTACTCCCATTTAATACAAAACAAGTTCCAGAGTTTACCTTGCATTTGTACATAAGAAATAAAACAAAAAATCATTTTTCTATATTCCACCAATAAGCTTCTTGTACTTCCTGGGGTACAAGGCTGGAGAATCTTGAACTCAAGTTAGGAAACCTTGAACTAGATCAAATGAGTTGATGTAGCTAGAGAATTTCAGAAACCTTAAAGTGCTACATGAATATAATCATTGCTATTTGTCACTCTATGATATTCCAATGTCTTCTTGCCTAGTAATCCTATTAAAAAAAGATTAAGTGAGCTGACTATGGCATGATCTATTCTTGAGGAACTCTTATTGGTCTTTAGTGATAAATACCCCTCTTTTCAAAAGCTTTCCAAAAAAACATTCAATAATAGCTCTAGAATTTTGCCAGAAAATAAATGAAGTCAAGTTCACTATATTACAGTTTGAAGATTTCACTTGCATCCCTTTAATGAAAATAAAACAGCTTTGTGACATTTGACCAGTCTCCATGTCCACCTTGCACTGGAATGCATTCCCTCCCCCTCTGCTTCATAGAATTCCTGGTTTCCTGAAAGAATCAACTCAAAATCCATTTCCTGCAAGAGGACATTCTCATTTTCTCCTGCTGCTAATGCTTTCTCCTTTTGAGATTACCTCCCAAGTTGTCTCTACCCTCCACTCCCACCCCATTAGAATGTGAATGGGGCAGCTAGGTGGTGCATAGGATAGAGCACCAGACCTGGAGTCAGGAAGACTCATCTCCATAGTAGGTGCTTATTAAATGTTTGCTAAAGTCAATGACTGAGGGAGAAATAATTTATCTTAGAAATTCACTATTTAGTCATTTTTTAGTCATGTCTGACTCTGTGACCCCATTTTAGGTTTTCTTGGCAAAGATACTAGAGTGGTTTGCCATTTTCTTTTCCAGTTCATTTTATAGATGAGGAAACTGAGGTGAAAAGGGTTAAGTGGCTTGCTTAGGGTCACACAGCTAGTAAATGTCTGAGATCACATTTGAACTCAGGTCTTCCTGACTTCAGCTCCAGCTGAAGTATCTATCTATGAATGAAGTATCTATCTATGAAGTATCTATCTACTGTGATACTTCAGTGAAATTCACTGTTGCTATTAAATCATTTAGCATATGTATGTATGTATAGATGTACATAGACAGATTTCCAAGTGTATATCTACACATATATCTACACACATACAAATATATATATGTACACACATATATGCATGTGTCTATGTAAATATAGCTCTCTATCTATCTATCTATTTATCTATCTATCATCTATCCATCTAAATATACATATAAGTTCTAGATGTGCCTGGAAGGTCCCAGAGACTCCTTTCTCTCCATTTTCACTACTTACTGGCTTATTTCCTCTACATACAAATAAATCACTGTGTATTTCTTCCATTCAGGTAGATGAATGTGACTCTTTTTTCCTCATAAAATTTCCCATAAAAAGACAAAATATCATCCAACTCCTTTTGTTGTGATTAGTTATATTGCCTTCTTTTCATTCCACAGAAGTTTCATCTCAAGAAATAGTGTGTAGCATTCACCTAAGATTAGCAATAATTCTCTCACTTCAAGGAAAATCTAAAAATGTGAGGACTTCTAGCTTGGAAAAAGTGTTCTTATTTTTAAAGCTATTGATCTTCATTTATATTTTGTGGCATAGGATATAAAACGTAGGCTCTGAAGCCAGAAAGACCAGCTTAGGTTGCTCTTCTAACACATATTGCTGTGTGACCCTGCGTAAGTCACCCACCTTTTCATTGTTCTAGGAAACTCTTTAAGATTGAAAGTAGAGAGAGTCTTCTAATGTGTTTTGTTACAGAAAGTTTCCTTATCTATGAGTGTCCTAGACCAGTTCCTATCCCATTCCTAATCTCTTACATGGCATCCTTATAGATTCAAGAAATAAAGTTCTTAGAGTTCCTGACACTTAAAGAGGAGTGACAAGTTTTTGCAAAGTACACGCTGACTTAATTCTTCAGACAATACTTCCTAAAATCTTAGACTATTTCCATTTACCTTCACACTGCTTTCCCAACCAAGAAGAATATGACCTGAGTTTTTCAGATTATTTGTAATGTATCACACTAACTGTGCTACTACTGTTGAAATGCACCTGAAATTTAATTAAATGCTAAGATGACTAGTAACATGATTAAGCAGAAAGTACAGAATGGCTCTTCCTAAGCCAGTTAGAGCCATTGGACCTGCTGTCTTACTCCGTAATAAATCATATCTGATATCTGGAAGCCAAAATACCATGTAAGCACTTCTGTTCTTACTCTGTCCAAAAAAGTTGGAGAATTTTATTAGAATAAGATTTTTGATGGGAAGGGAAAAAAACCACCCTACTCAGATTTTAAAATACATGGAGAATTTTTTCCTATTACAGCTGGGTTTGTTTATAAAATCCACAACATTATACAGAAAAGGTTCTTCATATCTACAGAAGATGTGTTACAGGTTCAAGTTGCTCTGACCCTGAGACTAAAATTACCATTTATTACTTAGCTATTACTAAAGATATACACACACATAGTCATCCTTAAGAGGAAGGGAAAGCCCAAGTCTAACAAGATGTAGATAAATATTTGGAGCAGAAAGAAATGAGTCTGAATTCAGTTTTCATTCAACAAGTTTGCTTACAGCATTAGTAACTTTAGGACCAGAGTAGAAAGGTCTATGAAAAAGTTGCATGAATATGAAATTTCAACAAGGGAGAGTCTATTTGTACTTATTTTCCATTGATAGCTAAGCAGAAAATGGGTTATAATTTTTTTTTCCAGATAGAGTCTAGTTTGAATGTTGCAAGGGGAAAGAAGTCTCTTACACTAAGTGTGAGAGATGCTGGAAAGGTTACTGAAGCAGAATTTAGCACTTCTCTTCCTGGGGGACTTTGAATTGAACAGGTGCATCTCTCTGGGTTCATTTAGTTGAAGTTCTATCTGGATAAGACCATATGATCTTTCTAGATTTCTTTTTACTATACGATTTTATATTATAGAAAAAATATTTTTAGACATTAAAAATAAATGTAGAATTTCTTAATTTATTTTTTCTTGGGGACTTTGTGTAAGACACCATCTGTTATAGATGGTAAGCTTCAGAGCTGGAAGGGATCTCAGAGATCATCTAGCTTAATCTCTTGATTTTATAAATGAGGAAACTGAGGCCCAGAGACTAGAAGTCACTTGCTCAAGGTCACAGATGCATTAAGTAGAGATGCCCCAATTCAATTTTTTTTGCTTTCTGGAGGGGGGGAAGGCAGGGCAATTGGGGTTAAGTGACTTGCCCAAGGTCACACAGCTACTGTGTCAAGTGTCTGAGGCTGGATTTGAACTCAGTTCCTTCTGACTCCAAAGCTGGTGCTCTGAATAGTGAATACTGCACCACCTAGCTGCCTCCAGAGAGGCCCAAATTCAAACCCAGGTTCTCTGACTCCCAAACCAGAAGGACCTAAAAGCTTTTTGGGTTTATGGACTTTGACAACAACTTCTACATATTTGGTATTTCAAGATACCTTTTGTGCTTGAGGTGAGGATAAAAAAATGTAAAATTATGCCTTCCTGGACAATGTATTCCCATTTGACCACAACATCCACCCACTACTTTGGAAGAGAAGATGATAGGATAATAGATTCATAGATTTAAATCTGGAAGGGACCTTAAAAATCATTAAATCTGCAACCTCTATTCATTTTACAGATAAGAAAACTCAGGCCCAAGAAGGTTAATGGACTTTAACCAAGGTCAGTATATAGTAATCAAGTGTTAGAGCAGGAAGAGAAGAGAAGAAAGAAAACAAGAGTGAAGAAAGAAGTGAAGAGAGTAGCTCCTGGAGGAGAGAGAACTGTGGGATGATTTGGAGTGCCAGAAGAACAATATTTGACATTAAGATTGCAAAATGCTTCTGCCACTCAGCCAACAAGCATTTATTAAGCCCTTACTATGAGCCAGATACTGTATATACCTTATTTCATTTGTGCCTCACAAAGAACTGTGAAGTAGAGGTAGCAGCATAAAATTAGCTAGGAGGTATGGTGGACAGAGTGCTGCACCTGGAGTTAGGAAGACCTGAGGACTAATCTGGCCTCAGACTTATTATGTATCCCTGGGCAAGCCATTTAACCTCTGGCAGCCTCAGTTTCCCCATCTGTAAAATGGGAATAATAATAGACTAACCCCCTCTCCCCCAAGGGTTGTTGTGAGGATCAAATGAGATAGTATTTGTAAACAGTAACATAAATACTTACTGTTATATATTCCTGTTTAACAGATGAAAAACTAAGCATTATACTCTATGATTCCCCTCTATACTAAATAGTTCACATATACATATATGTAGATATATAGTTTTGACATACTCTATTTTCTAATATTTCAAGAGAAAGGTTTTTTTAAAAGGATATGTAAGGAAATTAATTATCCAAGTTTGTAACAATTGCATTGAAGTGGGACCTTTCATAATGCCAGGTTGTCTCCTGTTCTCCCCTGTGACTCAGCATGTGATGGTCCAGAATTTAAACAGCTTTAGCAGGCAAACTGTTCATGAAAAACAAGTCATAGCAGCTCAAACAACTTGCTGCCATAAAACTTGTATCTAATGATTATTTTCTTGCTGACATTTGTGATGCCCTTGGCTCTACATGGTTTCTCATTATTTGACAGTAATTGAAAGTGGGTTTTGTAGCTCTGAAGGGTCATTCCTGGGGGTGGTTCTGAGACCTTTGCTGCTTGTGGGTATTGAAGATCTAGACCAGGGCAACCCTGGAAAGCCCATACTTGGTTCTGGAAAGTCTATCCTAGGCCTGTTGCTTGGTAGAACAGGTAACTTCTCTACCCTGTTTAGCATTTCAAGTGGTATTAGATGGTTCTTGGAGGTCATAGATAGCAATCCCTTTGGAATAATTTTAAACTCCATGAGTGGGAACAGAAGAAAGGATAAGATCTAATATACCTCTGAGCATCTTCAAGATGAGTCAGGGTGGGCAGAAATTTCCTGAATCTATTTTGGAAACTGATCTTAGCCTTGAGGTCCATTAAGTAACCCCCTGGTTTAAGCCAGTAAACTTAGCAGTTAAAAAACAAAATGAAAACAAAACAACCACAGATAGTTAAATATGTGATTAACTAGTTTTTCTATATCTACTGTATGAGGAGGTTCTATAGAGTACTTCTCTCTTTTTCCCCCTCATTTATGTCTATATTTTGTATTGTAAGGCAGATTTTTGTATATTTGGAATTTGTTAGTATTCTTCCTTGGATGTCTCATTATAGCTTGAGGGTGTTCAGTTTCCAGAGCTGTGAGTCAGTCAGTTGACAAGAATCTTCTAAGTTCATTTACGTGCCAAATACTGTGCTAAGCCCTCAGGAAACAAAGTAAAAACACACACACACACACACACACACACACACACACACACACCAAAACCCAACCCAAAACAAGCAAACAAAATCTTTGTGCTTGCTTTCAAAGAATTCAAAGTCTAATCGACTGTTTCATTCCTACCTTTTTATTCTCAGCACCTAACACAATACTTGTCACTTAGAAGATACTTTAAAAAATGTACAAAATGTTTGTGCAATTGGGCATGATCTTGGGTTGGGTTTAAAGGCTATGTTCTATCTATCAAGAAAGAAAAGCTTTGAGTATGAGAGAAATGGACCAGCATAGAGGAGGAAAATTCTGTGGTGAGAAGGCAGTTGATAGATGGTGATGAATTCTGGTCAGTTAGCAGCATGCCTGGGAGGAAAATGAAGCCTGGCTGGCTTGGGCCCTTATCCCAAATGGAGCCCCCTGGAAACAACTCACAAATGAGAGATAGAAGCAAGCACAGACTCCTCATAACCTTAGAAAAGTGAGGGCTGGAGAGGGGAGGAGAAGGAATCCAGAGTTTAAGTAATTTGCCCAAAGTCATATAGCCACAATGTTTCAGAGTAAGGATCTCAGCTAATCATTAGGAGATATAAAATAACTTATTTCCCCACTTCAATTCATTTATCTCTTAAGATAATTTGAAGTAAATTTCTACAAAATTTTAAGAATTGGCTGATAGCTTTTTCCTTTTTTCTCTTAAAATATTAGACTACCATATGAATATGTTTTTTTCCAGAAAAAAAAATGCTGATTTTAATATTGCTGCTTTTTAGAATAATATGACAACACATCTTAGAGAAAACTGTGAGTTATAGTGGATAGAGTGCTGGCCTTAGAATCAAGAAGTTCTGGATTCAAGTGTGAAGTATATTGACTGTGTAACCATGGGCAAGCCACTTTTTCTCTGCATAGAACAATCGCTGATTTGCAATGAAGCAAGGAGTTGCCAACACTAATCAAAACATAGGTTTCACACCACCCTCTCAACACCTCCTTCCCCCCAAAATGCCTAGAATATTCTTTTGTAGCTCATAAAAAAGTTTTTTTTCTTTAATTTTGCTATCATCTTCTAAAGGAGAAGTGAAAAAAATTTTTTTTAACTTAAGTGAGCTGTGGCTAAAACAAATTGCTGTGCTTGGTTCACAAGTCATAACTAGGGTGAGGTGATTAGAGTTTTGTCACAAAGCGCCACATTTAGAGGGCATTAACTGCATTGGGAGTGCTTCCACAGTGTAGAAACAACAGAGCCTAGAACCAAATTAGGAAATATAAATTAAAATAAATATTATTTATAATACTGTTGATACATAATAATATTTATATTATTAACACAAAATAAAAGATTAGGCAAATCCTTCTCTTGATCTTCCCTGATTCCAATGCATAGTAACACCCTCACCATAATGGATCTCTGTCTCCTGCTCTCATAGGTTAGGGTCTAATACTCCATTCACAAAGGATAATTTGTTTTGTAATGGTTGTCCTGGGTTCCAAAATTCCGATCTGGGTGGTTGTAAGAGAGATTTATTTATTTATAAAAATCAAAAGGTAAAGCTGTCAAATGGCTTATTATGTTAATAAAAGAATGGTGAAGAAGGAAAGAAGACATGGGGAAAAGTAAAATGCTAAAAGTCTTTATTTTTTCTCCCTGAATTTCATGACAAGTTTTTCACATTAAAAATCAACTTTGGTGTTAATGTCTTATGGTTCTACTTTGTACAAAGCACATTGGCATTGCATAATTATATTTGTGACTGCAAAATTATGATATGGAAATAAAAACAACAAATTAAAAAAAGTAATTGACAACTTTAATTAGCTTGAACTAATTTGCATTTCTCAAATTAATTTTAAAAGCCAAACTAAAATAAATATTTTAAACCACTTATTTTCTTCCCAAATAAAATAAAAATCCCAGTCATATTCTTTGTGAATTTGTGCAAACATATAGCTATAACTCTGTTATCTGAGGACAGCACTGGCAATCATGAAATCTGGAATAATGAGATTTCCATTGGACCAAATCAAAATTAATCAAGGATGACCTGTATTTGGTCTAAGTTCTACAGAGAAAGAAATGTAAAACAATTTTAATCTTCATTGAAAGATTACATTATAAACACCTAAGGTAGTTTAAACTTACAGCATGAGAACATCCAGTTCTCAGTTAATGCATAGTATGTCTATGTTAGAATATTGCTCTAAAATGGCTAGAAGTTGATCCTAAATAATATTTAAAGTAATCCTAAAATAGTGGAGCTTAAATGATCTATTGGGAAATAATGGAATTTCTCCTTTTGTTAAGCATTTGGTTATAATGCTTCTACTTTCTATAGTGATTTGATATCTGTGGCAAATATGGTAATAGGGTGAATGAAGTCTTTATTACAACTGATATTGACTTTTTAACTTGTTTGCCAAAATCTAACTTTTGAAGCTATTGAAAATAATCAATAAAAGCACCAATATTATCTGACTCTTTGGCATTTTAGATTAGAAATGATTAAGAAAATAATAATTTGCAGAGAGAAGTAAAATTTGAATGGACAGTTTGTTGGTTTTGTAATTTAGTTTAATATTGTTATTATCTAGTTGTTTCAGTTGTGTCTGACTCTTTGCGACCGCATTTGGGGTTTTCTTGGCAAAGATACCAGAGTGGCTTGCCATTTCCTTCTCTATCTCATTTTATATACGAGGAAACTGAGGAAAACACGGTTAAATAACTTGCCCAGGATTATATAATTAGTAAGCATCTGAGGTTGCATTTGAACTCAGATCTTCCTGACTCCAAGCTCAGTGCTCAACTGGGCATGATCTTCTTGACTTTTTAACATTAGAGATGCCTTTAAATAGTTTAAAATTCTTTAAAAAGAATGTCAAAATAATGATGACACTTTTTCCTATCTTCCTTCCTTCCTTCCTTCCTTCCTTCCTTCCTTCCTTCCTTCCTTCCTTCCTTCCTTCCTTCCTTCCTTCCTTCCTTCCTTCCTTCCTTCCTTTTCTCTGAAAATTGAATGAAACACTATAGCTGGATCAGTGATTCATGGAAATCTTAAAGAACAAAATTTTCCTTTGGGGAACTTTTAAATATATTCCATTGGCAACAGTTTAGTTATCTGGTAAGAAGGAACTCAAATCAAGGTAAAAAAAAAAACAGCAACAGAATTTTGGCTGTGGAGTGTATTGATATGGATTAGGTCTTCATATTTTAAATATAACAATAGTATATCTTGCTTAGTTAAATATATTCCCAAAGTTTACCTCCCCAAATTCTCACACACATAAAACACATAAAATTTACACACATATAAAACACATATGTTTACATATACACATATGTATGTGTGTATGTATCTATGTATGAGAGGCAGCTGTGGCATAGTGGATAGAGAGCTGATTTTGGAGCCAGTAATATATGAGTTCAAGTTTTCCCTGTGACAAAGACTGTGTGACCTCATTTAATTTAATTAACTTCTTGATGTTTTAAGAAATTTTTTAAGACTTTAAGTTGTAGTATAGAGGTGTTGACCTGTGATGGTAGAGAGAGTTTCCTATATCAGTGAATCACAGGATTATCTCTACCTGTATGCCTACCTGTATACTTTTGTGTGTGTCTGTACCTGTACCCATCTCTGTCTCTGTTTCTGTCTCTGTCCCTCTCCCTCTCTGTCTCCCTTTCCTTCTTCCTCCCTCTCTCTCCTTCCATCCATCTATTTACCTATTAGCTGTGTGTACACACACACACACACACACACACACACACACACACAAATGTATTATAGGAGATATGCTTAGCATTTCTATAGATTTATATCACTACATCAGGGCTTAATATACTGTCTAGTGAATTATGGTTAAAAACCAAAAAGAATTAAATTACTAGAGATGTGAATGCAAGGAGGAAATGAGACAAGATTTTGCAGAAGGAAAGAAAAGAGCCCTAGTTATCTAAACCTCTTGATTTCTTGAGCTAGCCATATTAATAGATGATTTAAGTATATCTTGAGAGGTCTTCAAGATACTAAGGAAAAAAGCCTTGTTAAGTGAGGTCAAGGGCCTAAAACAGTGGAAATAGATTATTGCTCAGATTAGATTCTGAATTTTTTTTCAGACCATACAACAGAATAGTGGTAGCTCTGAAAAATGTTATATGTTTATGAAGATAAATTATGGCTAATGGGAATGTTGGTCCTGGACAAGATAAGCCAGGGAAGGAAAGGAAGGAGGTGCAATGATTGCAAGTCAAGATTTCAAACATTTAAAGGGCTATTGTATGGAAGAGGGAAATCAAACATTTTACTTTGATCTATCTAGAGGTCAGAGCTACAACCAATGTGTAGAAGTTGCAGAAGTTCTAAATTTAATATAAAAATAAAAAGAACTCTCATAATTAAAGTAATTCAACAATGAAAAAGGCTGACTCAAAAAGCAATGTTACCTTGTTATTTTGACATTTTAAAAAACTGCATGATAAAAGTTTAGATTTTCTTACAAAAACTGTTTTGCTTTTCAAAATATTGAAATGTTTGTATTTTTGATGATTAAATTAATAATTAGTAATAAAAGTAATGAATTCCCCCAAACAGTTTAAGTATTTAAGTAGAGGATAGATGCCCACCTGGAAGGGTTGTTGTAGAGGGGATTCTTTTAATGGAAAGGAGCTTGATCTCTAAGGCATCTTCCAACTCTGTTTTGATGTAATTCTATTCACCAGAGAAGGAAATGGAAAACTAGCCCAGTGTCTTTGCCAAGAAAATCCAAAATGTGACTACAAAGAGTTGAACATCTCTGAAACACACAAAAAATTCTTTTCCCAATTTGAACAATCTAAACTTTAATGAACATAGCAACAACCTCTGTTTTTCAGTGTTTCCACATTTTCATTGCTTTTTTTTTTAAGGAAGTGATTCCATTAACTAAATTTTGCCATGGTAAGAACAATGAAGTCAAATTTGCAGCAATTTACCAATTTGGTAGTTGTGTAACACATAATTCAGTTGAGCCAATCATTTGGTAGGTGAAAGGTTTGGCCATGTTGCACTTTCTTTGGCCATATATAAATATAAATGTCTATGTTTCAGAGGAAGAATGCAGAATATGTATTTCACTAAATCAATTCAACAGCCATTTATTAAATAAACACTATCTGCTATGTACTAGGGCAACTAGGTGGCTCAGTGGATAGAGTGATGGGCCTGGAGTCAGGAAGAGTCATCTTCCTGAGTTCAAATCTGACCTCAGACACTTACTAGCTGTGTGACCCTGATCAAGTCACAACCCTGTTGGCCTCAGTTTCTCATCTATAAAATGAGTTGGAGAAGGAGATGGAAAACCACTTTAGTATCTTTGCCAAGAAAATCCCAAATGGGATCATGAAGAATCAGACATGACTGAAATGACTGAACAACAAAGCCAGGCACTAGCAAAACAAAGACAAAAATTTAAAAAGTTCCTGTCCTCAATGAACTTATGTTCTACTGGGAGGATGTGACATACATGCAAATAAGTTGTGTACATGCAACTGTATTATAATATAATTAAAGACTGAAGAGGAACATAGAGGACAACAAAGGGAACATAGAAAGTATTCTAGGAATATTTGTGAGAAATGATGAAATATTAATAGCTGATCACTGAAGAAGTGGGTTGTATGTGGAAAGTAGTACCTGAACTGAGCCTTGAAAGTTGATAAATGATCTGAAAGTTGGAGACAAGGAAGGAATACATCCTTCATATCTAGCCATTACCATTACAGAGCAGAGAAATTGATAGATGATTGAAATGAAAAGAGAAAAAGATGAAAAGGCAAAAACCATGTACATCCTTCTTTGTCTACAGATGGTAGCATGTACTAAAATTGTAGAGAGCCGGGTCTTACCAGACTCTATTCTCTTGATTTAAACCAGAATGCTGTCTACAGTTCCCACTAATGTATACACTCTACCCCCCAATATATTCAGGAAATTTTTTTCTCTTCAGAAAATGCTCTCCCCTGCCCCAAATCTAAGTTTATTAAAACACTCTGTGGAAACAAAGTTAAATGATTCTTCCATGATTCATTTGGTGCTTTGGGATCCCCTTGGGTGAAGGGTTCATACAAGCATAAGCCATTATTAGTGATCTCTAATTGTCAGTGGTAAGTATATAGCCAGGAACTAAGTAAATAATATGCCCTAATTTCAACACATTGTTGGGTTTGGAATCAGGGCCAAGTTTTCATGACACAACTCCAGCTGGCATCCCACTGGTGCTAGTTTGTTGGATGGCAAAACATCCTATTCAAGATCCCTACTGATCTAAAGAACTAAGTATGGTGATTAGCCTGTCAAAGAGATAATGCACTGTCTCATAATGTGTTTGTGGCAGGGTGACTGTAGCACCTCAATACAGGTAGAATATACTGTCATGAATGCAGTAATCCAATTCCTCTACCTTTGATTATGGTGGAATGAGGGTGACATTTTCAGTTATTTTGTTTATTGACTTATTTGTCTTTCCACCAACGTCACTTCTTTATATGTATCACATTGGCTTTGGATTATGGATATTGATACAATACCAAAGGGACTACCAGGGTATTTCATGTAGTCTTTAATACATCAATCACCTAACAAACATGTATTAATCATTCACTCTATACCAGGCACTGTGGTAGGTGCTGGGGATATAAAAACAAAAAGTGTTTCTCAAGAAGCTTGCATTACATGTGTTTAAGAGGCAGAATGTTGGAGTAGATAGAACGGCCAGTCTTAAAGTTAGAAAGATGTGAGATCATATCCTGTCTCTGACTCATAGATTTGTGACTGCTGACAAATTGCTCAATAATATCCCAGTACCCTGTGCAAATCTAGAATATGTGAGATAAATTGCTGGTTTGCATTGGTAAGGGGAATTTTCTACCCTGATGAAGTCATGGTTTTAGACGGAAAAATCCTTCCCCACACCAAAACAACACAACCCTTTCCCCCACAGTCCGGAGAGGTTCCGTGAATTGCCAAAGTCACATAGCTAATACATGGAAGTGGAGTTTGATTTAAAAATTCTATTCCTGTACATCTAATGCTCTTTTGCATATGCCATGATACCTCTTTTCTGTGTAGATAATGGGAAAAAGATCACTTGATGTGACTTGTGTTGGTTTGAGAAGACATGTACAAACACATGATGAAAAGAAACTCCAAGCTAATTTATATGTTTTTTACACGACCAGTCCACAAACATGCTTGGCACTGGCCTTGGTGCTAGGGATAAAAATAGAATCCTTCTAACATAAGAACCTTTATTACTCTTGTTTGGGAAAGCCCAGTCACGTGGAATAAAGGGTTATAAGTTTGATCAGGCTCTAGTAATTAAGGATCTATATTAACTTTCAATTGAAAGCCTATTCTAATAATGACTTAAATGTTAAATACTTTGAATTATATCATTAGTCCTTTGAGCTTTTCCATTTCCTATATGGCACATTTAAATTGAATTTATGTTTATAATTAGGCTTCAAACAAATTTAAAAAAAGTCAGTATCATTTCACAAAGCTAAACTTACTTCAACCAGATCTGATAATATTTTGTGAGTATAAATGTGCACTTTTAAAAGAACTTTAAATTGTTTTGCCAACAATTCAACAATGCTACTGAGGAAACAGACTAGAGAGGTTATGAAACTTAAGTAAGGTCATATGTTGAATGAGATTCTCCCAGTGAGCAAAAGTTACACCTAGGAGACACATTAGGTACTTTTCAAGCTGCATTAAGACTGAGGCCACTGGGACTCTCTTTAATAATTTACTGTTTCTTTATACTAATAGTTCTGTCCTAAGTAATCTTGGCAGGCCATTATTACCTTATTGATTAAATTATGAGCACAATACAATGGAGATAGGATTAGAGCAAGGAACACTTCACTGTATACTTACCTTAGAAAAAAAGAAAGAAAAGTGAATAAATCTGCTTGACTTTTTGGGACTTTGATTTTGTTTGATATTATAAGGAAAAGAGACTCCTTGGTAAAGACTTTAATTCAGGAGAACAGGAAAACAGATTTTTAAAAACAATTGTAATGGTCTTTGATGATAGTTTTGCAAAAAATATTTCTAACTCAGAAATGAAATGGATTTTAGAAATGAAATATTAATTGAAGCATACCAAAAACATTTCATTGTAAATCACTACAAACCTAGCCTTTTCATCTATGTAACTCCTAGGCATTCACTACTCAAATAAATGCCTACTTTTCCCCCTGAGGGAACTTCTACAAGTACACTAGTCCAAACTATACCATTGCATCCCTGAATTCCTATTGCTTTCATATTTAATATCACACAAATGAATATCACATCCCATATTGTCTTATTAATGAAATTTTTCATGTGTGTAAGACTTTTCCCTATGCCCAGATTATATACTCTTTTAAGGGATGAATCAGGTTGTGCATTTCTTTCATATCAGTCAGTCAGTTGATTAACAAGCATTTTTAAGACTCTACTACAACTCAGGCACTATGCTAGGCACTGGGTAAAGGGGCATTACTTCACTCTTAAGTGAGTACATGAAAAGGGCCTTAAAGGACTAGGGTCTCCCACTGCATTCTGGGTCATCTCCTGGCATCCTTATGAATATCTGGTCATTGGATCCAGATGGCTGTGGAGGAGAAAGTAAGACTGGTGACATTGCACAGCCCTCCATCACCCGAATCAAAGTCAACTGCAAATCATGTCATCATTTCCCTGAAGCATGATCCTCTTTGAAAACAAAGGAGAAACACAACAACCACAACCTGGGTTTATAGGAACAACGTGAAGCACTCCTTTCCCAGAAGGACCTTAAATTTAAAAAGGGAAACCATATAAGAAAATACAGTATACTCAATACATACACATATAGATATGGATAGTATATAGGGAGGAAAGAAACAAGTTTTTATTAAATGCTATATGCCAGGCACTGTGCTAAGTGCTTTATTAACAACAACTCTGTGACATAGGTGCTATTATGATCCCCGTTTTGCAGTTGAGGAAACTGAAACAGCGGCTAGGTGACATGGTCAGAGACACATGAAATTATCATCTAAGGCAGGCTTTGAACTCACTTATTCCTGATTCCAGGTCCAGTATTTCCTACATTGAACTATTTAACTGGTACACATAATATAAATACAAGGTAGTTTATAGAGAGAGGACACTAATAGCCGAGGGTGAGGGGAGAGGGAATCAGGAAAGACTTAATATTGAAGGTAGTTCTTGAGCTGTCTTTAAGGAGAAAAGTGGGGGGAGGTGAGGCATGAGTGCATTCCTGTCTGGAAGATAGCCAGAGATATGAAGACAGCAGAGGGAGTGGAATATGTGAGCACAGAGCAAGAAAGCCAGTTTGTCTTGATTGTAGGGTACAAAGAGAACAATACCTAACGAGTGTATAGAGGTAGAGTGGCAATAGATTGTAAAGGACTTTAAGAGTTAAACAGAGGAATGTGTATTTGATCACAGAGTCAAGGAATTATTGGAATGGATGGAGGAGATCAACATGATAAGACTTGTACTTAAGGAAAATGACTCTGTCAGTGTGGTGTGGTTTTTCTTCATTCTTCATTCTTGAGGGGGACCAGTGGTGGTGTGGTAAATGTTTTAGAAAGGAGAAAGACTTGAGGCAAGAGTTAAATTAGAAAAGGCAATTGCCATAGTACAGGAATGAGGAGATACAGGACTGAACTAGGGTAGTGGCCATTTGTGTTGTGAGAAAAAGACAGATGCAAGACATGTTTTGCAGGTGGGAATGGAAGGATTCCAAAACTGATTGGACATATGAGGTGGAGGAGAGTGACAAGTCATAAGGTTGAAGTTGTCAACTTAGGAGACTGGAAGGATGGTCATACACTTGATTGAAATGGAGAAGTTTAGAAAAGGGGTTGTTTGGTCAGGGATGGGACATGAAGATAATGTTTTAGATTACAGCATGTCCAGATGAATGTATTGTAATGCCAATCACAGTGCTGGCCAGTAGTGGAAGATAAACGAATACTTGCTGATTGGCATCTCCAAACTGATGACTGGAAACTGGCATTTCTACTTCAAGACACGATCACCACAAATCTCTATTTCAGACAAGTTAAAATTACAGACTGTCAGGCAAACATTTATTGAGTGTCTATGAACATATTATATTAGCTCTTGGTAATATATATGTATATATACATATATGCACATGTATACATACACTTATACATACACATATACTTATATACAGACACACACAGATAGACATACACAGAGAGAAAGAGAGAGAGACAGAGAAAAACAGACATGCAAAAGACAGATAGACAGAAGCATAACATGTATACCCCAAACTGTATTTAATCTAGTTTATAAATTGCATCTCCTAGCAGTCTTAGGTTCTAGGAATACAGAAGCCTGATTCATAGATTCCAAATGGTTTCTAATCTAATCCAGAAATTATAGTTTGGATAATATCTTTGGCCTAGCAGAGTTCTATAGTCAAATAAAAGTGATTTAGTTGAGGCTAGATTTTTTTTAAGAAAAAAGACTAATTGAAGTTACAGATTGTCAGGTAAATGTTTACTGAGCATCTATTATATATTGGTCATTTTGTGAAATTCTGGGAATATAAAGAGATTTAACACATAGCCTCCAAAGGGGTTTTAATCTAATGATTAGATTCTAATCTATACTTTGCACTCTAGCTGCCTTTAGTGCTAAGAATTCACACATAGACTAAAATGGTTTCATGTCTAGTCTGTAGATTGTAGTCTGACATCTTTAGCATAAAGCAATTCTATGTTACAGTACAGCAAAACCACTAATTCATTTGAGAATAGATGCTTTTTTCCCCCCAAAATCTAAATTATAGCATTTTCTGTCAAGGAGACCATCCCTCTGCTGTACAGGCTAATTCCATTAAAAACAAGGTATTACCCAAAGATCTGTAAAACCAGGACTCACCCACACAGATGACTAATATGATACTTAGGAATGCATCCTTGGAGAAGACTTTTGGATCAAAGAAGTCTCCGGATCTATAGAAGCTTCTGAGGGAGAAGTTTGCTCCTGTTTATTCTGGGATATATGGCAACTTACTGGCAGGGATTAACATTTTCCATATTTCCAGGTCTGGCAAAATTACAAAGTCTATATGTGGTTATAAATTATTGAAGTAGAAACAGAGAGATTAGAGTAGGGGATGATCTTTCCTGGGAATAATATTTCCTTTCTTTCAGTTCCATAGTTCTTCCTAGAAAGCTGTCAGGGATTGTGTCTTTGATAAATTTTCTTATAGAACATGTTAAGTTCTATCAGTTTACTAACTATGAAGTGGAAACTTATATACTTCCAAAATATGCCTATGCACTCAGAATTGAATGGAGACCTGAAGCAACAAACCAGACATTCTTTTGCTGAAATATACCCTAAATTGCCTCATTTAAAGAAAAATGGGCCTGAAAAATCCAGAAAATGGCATCAGTTTATCTTCTTTGCTTATGTAGTTAAAACTGTGGGTACATTCCTATGAGAAAAGATAAAATAAGCTTCAGCTATTAGCCTAGAGACAAGACTTTATTACTGTAATTCAAATATATTTGGGTTCAAAATTAAGTTTGTATGGAAAAAAATTTATGTGAAAAATATTGAGAATCATAGCAGAGCGTAAAGCTTAACCTGAATCAATTGAGTCTGAAGGTAGTCAAAAATATTAATGTTATTTTAGGCTATACTGAGAGCTAAAGTATATTTTATAGAGCAAGGGACATGATAGACCTACTGTATTTTGTACTGGGTAGATTATATAGGGAGTATTTTCTTCAATTCTTGGTGCCACATTTAGGAAGGGCATTGACAAACAGGAGAATGTTGAAAGGGGGACAACCAGGTCAGTCAGGAGAGATTGTAAGACCATAATTAATGAGTACCAGGAAGGATGTTAAGCTCAGTGAAGAAAATTAAATGTGTGTGTGTAGATGTTATATATTTTCTTTTAAAAAAATATCTTATTCTTTATTTATTGAATAAAACAACCATTTCCATAACATAGTACAATAAAAAGATGACTGCATATGAAACTGCATATCTATTATGCACAACTTGCTATTCCTTTCAAATATACAACAAAATTATCATGTAGATTTTTTCCCTTTTTTCACTGTCCAGCTTTCACCGTAGAGATGACTACCATTAGACACAAACAGGTATGTGTGTATATATACACATATATATGCATATATATGTAAAACTATTCTATATATATTTCTAGTTATCATTTCTTTCTCTGGTTGCAGATGGCGTCTTTCTTCACATGTCCTTTACAGTTAATTTGGGTATTTGTAATGGCCAAAATAACTTATTCACTCAAAGATGTTCTTAAAACAATATTCCTGTTATTGGATACAATGTTCTGCTCATTTCACTCTTCATTATTTTGTGCAAGTAAAAAACTGAATTAAGTGTGTGTGTGTGTTTGTGTGAAGATGCTACATGTTTTCAAGTGCTTAAAGGCTATCATATGAAAAGCTTATTTTATTGGATTTTAGTGTTGAAAATCTTGGGGGAAAATGGAAAGCTATATGGGGAAGATGCAACACATGAATCTGCCCAAAAATTCTAATTAATCTCTCAGACTATAAAAGAGATGTTCTTCGATGCTAATGATAGAGGGAGATTTGGCTTAGGGTAAGATTTGGCCCAGGGTATTTTATTACAAAGTGGAAAATGGTTATGGCATAAGCCATGTAGAATGAGGGAATTCAGAGTAGGTGTTGAATAATGCAGAGTGAATATAAAGAAGGAAGAGTATATGAGTGTGTATCCTTGGAGTCAATTTTGTGTTGGATGAGTTGGTTCTAAGTGCAAGGTACAGGCAGGCCAGCCCTTCCAGTGTAGCCAACCAAAAAACTGTGGCTCCTGTGTCCCAATGACAATGCTTTTTGAATGGCCTCAGCATTTGGGAAGACGTGATAATCAACCCTGGTCAGATGTAACTATACAAGTGGAACAGTTCTCAGCTACCAGTAGATGCTTTACAGGAAATGAGAATGCTCTAGGAGAAGCCAATAGACCCATAAGTAGGAGATGAACATCACTAGAAAGACAAATAACTATGAAGGGTTAAAGACCTTTGATGGATGTAATGAGCAACCAGGATTCCAGAAGAATGATGATGAATGTTACTCATATCCTGACAGAGAAGTGATGAATTCAAGATATAGAACAAGACAAACATTTTGGAAGTGGATAATATGTGAATTTGTTTTGCTTGACTGCAGAGTTGTTACAACTATGTTTTTCTCTTTTTCCTTTCTTTAAATTGAGGTTAGGTGCTAGGAAGAAAAATAAACAAGAGAAAAATCTGTATTAATTGAAAAATAAAATGAGAAGACAAACAACTCTCTCTCTCTCTCTCTCTCTCTCTCTCTCTCTCTCTCTCTCTCTC
>NW_027187327.1:13235582-13281713 GCF_028583685.1 Petaurus breviceps papuanus
CTCTCTCTCTCTCTCTCTCTCTCTCTCTCTCTCTCTCTCTCTCTCTCTATCTGAGGGAGAGAGAAATGAATGTAAACCAGGGGCCAAGAGGCAGAACTAGGAACAAGTAACTGACATTGCAGAGAAGTAGAATTCACGTTGATGTAAAGAAAAAATTAGAGCTGTCCAAAAGGGAAATAGGAGGGAGCAGAAGACTGCTCAGAATATGCTGACTTCTTTTCATTGGAGGGTTCTAAACAGATTGATGATCACTCAGGAATCTTGCAGAAGGGATTGCTGGGTTTAACTAGATGGCCTCTGAAGTTCTAATGTAAAAATTCTGTGAAATTATATATTATTGATTCTTGCATTGTTAGCTTCTAATATTTTGCTTATCAAATCCTTTAAGATTTTTTGTAGAATTTTAAAAAATCCTCATCTTTGGTTAAGTCATTGTTGATAAAAAATTTAATGACGTTTATGCTATTTTTAAGGTTGACTATAGATATTCATTCTGGTCAGTAACTAAAAGGGTTTATGGTTGATCTTTCAGGTTGCCTGGTGACTACCGGCCTAGTCATCTTAGCCATGACATGCTTTAGCAACTATGGGGATAGTGGAAAGAAAGTGGAAGCAATGGACAATACAAGCAAGCATAGGAATATAAAGATTAGCAAAATAAGGGAAAGATAACAGCATTTGACAAGTTCCAGTGCTGAAGGAGACTCAGAACACATTCTAGAGAAAGGGATGACAAAAAAGAAAACTGGGAGGAAAAAAAAAGGAAGGGAAAAAGTTAAAGTATGAAGTTTTATAAGTAAAAACTATTTATAAGTAAAAACTAAAAAGGTCTAGAAAAGGGAATGAGGACAACTAAAAAATTTTTTTTTTGCTTTTTGGAGGGTAATTGGGGTTAAGTGACTTGCCCAAGGTCACACAGCTAGTTTTTTTTGTGTGTGTGTGTTAAGTGTCTGAGGCCAAATTTGAATCATGTCCTCCTGACTCCAGGGCTGATGCTCTGTTCACTGCACCAACTAGCTACCCAAGGACCACTAAAAATTTCAAATTTTTGTTATATGTGCGGCTTTCATAATCAAGATTACATAGGTTTGTTGTGGCTATTTCCCATTGCATTATGAAATAGGAGGGAAAACACAGGCAAATAGAAAAACAGACATTTACCATTATAGGAAGGTGCCTTGGGAATATTTAACGAAGAATTAATTTGTAGCTGAATGTCTATATACTTTGAACATTTATCTCCCACAGATACAAATGACAAACCCATACCTTCACCTTAGCAAGCCTCAGTGGCTGAATGAAATGAATTGTTCAATGATCAGCCTTCTGGTGATTAGTTTCACTGAATTTAATTAGGATAATATTTGAACAACAGACACACAATCTATTTCTGTACTTGTTCTTAGACCCTCACCAGTCCCAGCTTGCATCCCACAAGTATGGCCTTTGAAAGCCCAAGGTCACTTTCAAGCCAGAACAAGGTATCATATCAGGATTTTGTTGGAGGGCTCTATCAAGGGAAAAACTGTAGGGAAAACTTAACATTCTTCAACCAAGCTAAAAGGTAGGTAGTGAAAGGTTTGGTAGTAAGAGCAGAAGATAGAGATGTTGGGGGCAGGGGAGTGGGAAGCAGATATATAGAATCAACTTGAGTAAATCTACTCCAATAACCCTCCCAACATAAGTCAGGTTAAGTATCTCCTCTAAAATATTCAAGATAGCCTTGCTTCAACTTTTTAAAAACATGTTTTCAAAATAATTTGTGAAAGAAGACACACACACAGAGACAGAGAGAGAGAGACACACACACACAGACCACTTTGAAAAAAAACATATTCAGAAGATGAAAAAATGGGGAACTTAAAGGACTTAAGTTGGAGAATGAAGAGAAATATGAACACATGCATAAAGCTAGATTTGGAGAAGGATATCCAAACAGATTTGTAGAAGGTTATGTCAGGGAAAAAAGTTCAGGACAAAAAGGAAAGGTGTATGATATCATGTGATGCAATAAACTCATGGTCAAATCCAATACAGAATTTAGAAAGGTCAGGGAAATAGTTTTTCCCATAGGAGGTTATGGAATGACAGAGACTGAAAAAGAGTTGAGGACAAAAAATTGGTAGGGATAGAGGGATGAATATATTTGCAAAATAAGTTTCTAACAAGGAAATTTAAGAATTTTGACAGATCAAGTGGTGTCAAATTGGATCCCAGGAGGTTACATATTGACTTAAGAAACCATGAGTGAATGATATCTATGGTGTATTGCGATTTTATTTATTTTATTAATCATGTCCTAATTACATTTTAATGTGGTTCAGGCTGAATTAGGGAATTTTGCTGGCAATAGACTATATAACAGGGATAGTTGTATTTAGTTATTTTATTTTATTATTCACTAAAAGTATTCAGTAGATTAATGGTAGGTGGGGCAGCAAGTAAGAAAGCTAGACTTGGGATAAACAAGACCTGCAATCAAATTCTGTCACATACTCATTAGTTGTCTGATCCTGGCAAATCAATTGATCTGTTAGCCTAAGGTTTCTCATCTGCAAAATGGAGATCATAATAACCTACCTTCAAGGGTTGTTGTGAGGATTAAATGACATAACAGATGTACAATGCTTTGCAAACCTTTAAGTGCTATGTGCATGAAAAAGTATATATAATATGAGTTATTATTATTATATCAAGAATCAACAAGTGTTTATGAAGTATCTACATTGTGGCAGGAACTGAGCTCCGTGCTGGGAATGCATGGACAAAAGTGATGGACCTTATATTCTAATAAGGGTGATAACATGAACATATATGAGTATATTCAGAATAATAAAACTCTTATAGCTGCAAATAATTTTAATGATTAAACTGAGCTCAGAGTTACATGACTTGTCTAAGGCAGTAAATAACGACACCCAGATTTATTGTAAGTAATCATTTTACTATATCTTGCTGCTTTTCTAGCTTTTCTCTCCTCCCCACCCACTTTGAGAGCAAGAAGGGTTAAGCAAGAAGAGCTGGAAAAAAATGCTTGCCTTGAAGTCAGAAAAAAATGGACTTAAATTCCACCTCTGAGACCGACTAGCTGAGAGAACACGAACAAATTACTTAGCCACCCTGAGGATCTGTTTACTCATTGGAAAAATTGGGATAATAATAACTGTGTCACATACCTCACTGAGCTCCTTGTTAAGCTCAGATGGCACAATGTCTATAAGGCACTTTACAAACCTGAAAGCTGATTCAGAGGCCATGTGGTGGAGTGGATAGAGAGCTGCCTTTATGGTTTGGAAGATGTGGGTTCAAATCCTGCCATGGACACAGACTATATGTAATAACCTCTCAGGCCAACAGATAAATCTCTAAAATTGTAAGTTTTGGAAGTTAGCAATCTATATTAAATAGAGAGAATTTTCACACTGGGTGTTCCTTATTCTGCTGAAATCACAGGTGTGGATCCTATCCCTTCCCAAATACATATCAGTTATCATTAGCTTTTGGATTACCTGTTGGAAAAACGGAGACTCATAGGGCTAACGTCCAGCTGTTATATTAACTGTATTCATCTCATTACCCTCGACTTCTTATTTCCCATTCATTTACTCCTTGAAAGCTGGTTCTCAACCTCACCCCCCACTGATATCTTAATTCCCCAAATCTGATGGTTCTTTCTCAATCTCTATACTTCTTGACCTCCCTCCTGAATTTGCCACTCAACAACCCCTTGTCTTATATGCTGTCTCCTACCTGGATTTCGCAACTTGGGTCTCTTTGGATCTCCCCTTACCTTTTTTGGTTACTCTTTAGTATCCTTTGTCAAATTCCCTGTGAATGGGTTAGGGCCCCAGGATTTTGTCCTGGGCCCTCTTTTCTTTTCTTTTTGAAATTTCTCTCTTGGTAAACTAATCAGTTCCACAATGCTTAACTATGATCTCTATGAAGATGAGTCATCGAGCTAGCTCATAGCATCAATCGCCTGTTATAAATATCCAATTACATGCCCCACAGACATCTCAAACTCAACACGTCCAAAGTAAAGCTCATTATATTTTCCCATGAACTGACCTCTTTTCCTCACCTTGTTTTTTTCCTGTTGTAGGCACCATCATTTTTCTGGATACCCTGGTTTGTAACTTTGGGGTCATTCTTGATTTTTTTTGTCTTGCATTCAATCCTCATTTACAATCAGTTACTGAGTCTTGTCACTTCTAACAGCTGCTCTCACATTTATTCCTTTCCCCCCAGATCACACAGGCACTACTCTAGTTGAGGCTGTCACCATTTCTTCTTTAGATTATTAGAGAGAGTTAGGTGGTGCAATGGATGGAGCACTTGGCATGGGATCAGGAAGACTTGAGTTGAAATTTAGCCTCAAACACTTAATAGCTGAACAAGTCATTTAATCTGTCTGTCTCATTTTCCTGAACTGGAAAAAGGGGATCATAATAGCACTTACCTCCTAGGATTGCCGTGATGATCAAATGAGATATTTGTAAAGCGCTTAGCAGAGTGAGTGGCACACAGTAGGCACTTTATACATGTTTATTCCCTCACCCCACTACAAAAGCATCCTAATTGGTCTCTCTGCCTCTAATCTCTCCCCTGTCCAATTTATCATCCACACAGTTACCAAATTGATATTCCAAAAGTACAGGTCTGACCATTTTTATTTCATTCCTCTATTCAAGAAGCACCAATGTCTCCCTCTTGCTTCCAGAATATAATACAAATAACATCCTTTACAACGTGGTTTCAGTTCACATTCCTGTTTATTGTACATCACTTTCCTTCTTATATTGTAAATCCCAGTCTTGCTATTTGTCACAGAGGAAATATCATCTTCTTCTGCCAGACTATTTCTCATATCTCAAATGCATTCCCTCCTCGTTTCCAACCCAGAATTTTGAGCTAAGTTCAGGATTGTTGTTATGTTGTTGTTCAGTCATTCCAGTTGTGTCTGACTCTCCTTTTGTGACCCCATTTGGGGTTTTCTTGGCAAAGATACTGGAATGGTTTGCCATTTCTTTCTCCAGTGGATCCATTTAGTCAGGCAATGAGAGGTTAAGTGGCTTGCCTATGGTCACACAACTAGTGAATATCTGAGGCCAGAACTCAGGTCTTCCTGACTCCAGCCCCAGTGCTCTGTCCTCTGAGCCACCACCAGCTGCATCAATTTCAGTGCTAGCTTAGATTAAATACTATTTCCTCCTGACAGCTAATCTGATCTTCCAATTGAAAGTACCTGTATCAGCAAGCACACCAGCATCCCCAGGGTGTCTGCCAACACAGGTTCTTAGATCTGCTTTGATAAAGGAAAGCAACTCAAAATGGGTTAAGAAGCTTACTTTAATCAATCAAACATATGTATCATTTACCTAGTTCAGGGGAAAAAGGTCAGCACCCCAAACTTCAGAATATACAGACAGAATTATCAAGACAGAGAAACAGATCAAGTAGACAGTTTCCAAACTGTCCAACCATTACATCCGTATGAAATCAACATCCGGGTTTTTCAAAGCCAGGGGACTCTCAACAATGGCTTCCCAGAGTTTCATCTGATCAAATCACAGAACACTTTTCAAAGTGAGCCCCAATGCAAAGCCTCACATCAGGGATTATATAGCCTTCTCCTGGCTCAGAGAATGTAACAGCCTTCTGGACCCACTGGCCAATCAAAAAGTATCTACTGAAAAACAAGCCTCCTACCTCAGGCTCCAGGTGCACTTTAGCCTAGGGGCAGGGAAGATCTTAAAAATTTGCATTTCCATTACAGTACCCTTCACCCAGATCATTATTTTATACTTAAATTTTTCTATATACAAGTCATTTCCCCCTAAGTAAGTATAAACTCTGTGAGGAAAGTGACTTTGTATGTCTAGCACCTTGTATGTAGTGTTTGGCATGCAAGTGGTGCTTAAAAATGTTTTTGAACACATTAATAAATTATCTGAAACTTTTGTGTAATGGAAAGATCATTGACTTGGGTGTCAGAAGACCCAGGCTCCAATTGTGCCTCTAAGTAGCATGGAAGAGTTACTTAATCCTGCTTGATCTTCCTTTCCTCATCTATAAACCCTCTCAGGTCCCTAACAGTTTATCAAATGGTGTCACTCTGGCTTTATCAAGCATTGTTACCCTATGCCCCTGAATCTTTCTTCAATAACTTTGTAGTACAGTAGGTAATGTTTCCTTAATAATATTGTAGTTCAGTTTTTGTTGTTGTTTGTTTTGTAGAAATCTGGTAATATATTCAAAGCATAACCCATTTTTCCAAATAATAAATCTTTTCTAAGTTGGAAATTTATTTTTAAAAAATTAAATGCAAGAGAAAAGGCAGAGGTAAGAATCTTATCTGGCACATAATCCTACCTATCCATCTTTCATGTCCCAGTCTGATTTTCCTCTAGTCATCCTTTCCTTCCCAGTTCCATTTCAACACTCATTTTCTCTCTCTTCTGGATGTCAATTGTTCTTATTGACTACACTACATGATTTGGCACTTAAGTGTATTTTAAGCTCCTTTTCATTCCATTTGTGTAGTCTTGTCTCACTAACCACACTGCAAGTTCCTTAAAGTCTTATACTTCTTTTGTGTTTCCTACAATGTCTAGCTCAGTGCTGATCAAGCCCTTAATAACACTTGTTAATATTCAGGGTTGGACTCTACGATACACATTGGGAAGACTCCTATGATTTCAGGCCATTAGGCAGTTTCCAGGGCAACAAGCCACTTCTGCTTTTTCTCTTTAGAACCCAAAAAGTACAGAAAGTGCAAAATTGCACCGTAGGGTCTTCCAGGCCTACACTTTATCCAATAAGGAAAACATTGTGGCCAAAATTTGAGATGTTTTCCAGGGCCTAATACTGCATGTTTTTTCTTCAAGTAAGGCTATTTTTAATTTATAAATGATGATGGGAATTTACAAGTAGGTAGGTACATAAATGGAATCATCTGTTTTGTGTGGTGGAGAGTTCCCCATTACAAGAAGTATATAAATACCTCCTCACAGGAGGCAATTCCATTTTTCATATAGTACTAATTGTTAGAAGGTTCTTCCTTATATTGAACATGAATCTATTTTCTTGTAAAATGCTCTATATGATGCTGAAGTTTCTTTTATATCCAAATGGCAGTGGCTCCTATTAAATGTTAGCTTTAAAATGAGTAATTCATACATATCATACATACATATGACATTTTATATACATATACTTCTTAATATATATATATATTGCATATACCTGCAATAAATATGATATACATATAAAATAAATGAGATAATATTTATAAAAGTACTTAGCATAGTGCTTGGCACATGATAGGTACATAATAAAGTCTTCCTTGCTCCCTCGCTCCTCCCTTTCTTCCTTCTTTTTCTTCCTTCCCTCTTCCCTCTCTCCTTCCTTTCCTTCCTCTACTTTCTCTCCTTCCCTCCCTCCCTTCCTCCTTTCCTTTCTCTCTCCCTATTTTCCTTCCCTCCTTCCTTTCCTCCTTCCTTCCTTCCTTCCTTTCTCCTCTCACTCCCTTCCCTCATTCCTTCCTTCATTTCTCCTTCCCTCTCTCCCTTCCTCACTCTACTCCTTCCTTCCTTCCTTCCTTCCTTCCTTCCTTCCTTCCTTCCTTCCTTCCTTCCTTCCTTCTTCTTTTCCTTTCTTTGTTCCTTCCTTCATTCGTTCGTTCGTTCCTTCCTTCTTTGCTTCTTACCTCTGTCCCTCCCTCCTTCCTTCTTTCCTTTTTCAGATTTGACCTATTCTCCTGTATAGTTGCCGTTAGGATGGGCACAGAAGACTTGGGAATGAACTTTCCACTTCTGAATTGTGTGACTATTGGCAACTGACTTCTTTAGACTTCAGCTTTACTCATCTGTAAAATTTGGATGACGATGCTTATATTACCTACTTCAGGAGATAATATATATATAAAGTAGTTGGAATGCTTAGTTTTCTTCAAGTCTCTGCTCAGGTGCCAACTTCCACAGAAAGTTTTTCCTGGTGTCCTTAATTGTTGTTGCTCTCTCTCTCTCCTTCAATATTACTACTATTACTAATAGTAGTATTATAATACTATATATGACTACTACTATAATAATACTAATACTATTTAATTAAAATATTAATTAAAATTCAATGTAATTCAGAAAAATATTGATTTTATGTTTTAAGTACTATAATATAGTTAGTGCTTGATGTCTTCACTTAAGAAAATGTCATTTAACAAAATTGTACTATCAAGATTTTGGTAAAAATAGAAAATGAATTGATTTTAATATTTGCTTTAAAAATAATTCCTCTTCCCTACCACATAAAGTCATCAGCAGATTTATGAATTTATGATGAAAATTCCCTAAGGGAAGTAACCTTTGGTCATGCCTAAGAGAGCAGAATCCCCACACTGATATGGGTACTTGAGAGCTATTAAAATAATAATTTAGCAAATAAATATATGAAAGAAAGATTGTAGCCTAATTAAAAAGTTTCATATCAAGTAGGTTCTCTGAGTACTTATTTTCCTGAACAGAAGAAATTGTGGGAAAAAAATTAATAAAAGTTAATGCTAAAACTCTTAAAAAATGAATAAGGTCAAAATAGAACTACCATCTGTGTGCATCTGTGTTCAATTGTAACTTTTAAAAGACACTAAGAAGCTAAGCATGAGTGCAAGACTTCCTCACTTCAGAAGACATTGTAGCACTATTGCTTTTATCATCCTTGGAGGTGGGGGAGTGTCTGCCAGGGATGGGGGAACCTACAACTCCAAGGCTCCATGTGGTCTTCTAGGTGCTTGAGTGTGGCCTTTTGACTGAGTCCAAGTTTTATCAAACAAATCCTTTTATTAAGGGGATTTGTTCGGTGAAGTTTGGATTCAGTGGAAGGGCTGCAATTGAGGACCTAGATAGCCACATCTGTCCTGGAAGCTGCAGGTTCCCCTACCCCTGGCTGGCTGATATCCAAGTGGTTTTGTTCAGACTTCTTTCTTTTACTTCTTTGCTAATTCACATTTCAAAGTAAACATTTTCACAACATAAGGATTAAACTCTACTCTTCCTGGAGTAGAAAAGCACATTTATAGTGGTGAAAGGGGTTTTAAAAAGATAACTTTTGACTTAAATGTAAAACTCTTCCATAGCAGAGCGTAATTTAAAATGCATGTTGAATTTGATTCTTTCTGTCTATATCAATGCTTATTTCTTTGCTTAATATGTTTCTTATTTATAAACTACTTTCTTTTAAGCATAGGATCCCATTTCAGATGGATTGGACAAAACATACTCTGAAATCTCTTCTTTTAGGCATTCTGTGATTTTGTGACTTCCACAAGTGTTTTTTTATTGTATATTACTGTCAGCTAGAATTTTACCAAAGTTCCTTCCTAAAATTGCCTCATATCTTAACATAATTGGCATCTTGTTAGAATAATTTGCTCTTAGTAGTCAAGAATGCCTTTCCAGATAAATTGAATGCAACTTATTTTGCTTTCTGACATACACAATCAATTAAAATGTGTGTGTGTGTGTGTGTGTGTGTGTATAGCCTAATGGGTATTCAATGGGTTATTCAAATAATTGTCTGAATTTATTATGCATATCTGTATGTTGTCATAGGCATTATTAAGTATCCTTGGATATTCTAAAAACTGCCTTGCATTTATTGGGTTTGTTTTTACCACCCTGGTGCAGATCTTCGTCACCTCATGCCTGGATTATTGCAATAGCCTGCTGTTTGGTCTCCCTCATTCAAGTCTCTCCCCATTCAAATCCATCCTCCACTCAGCTGTCAAAATGGTCTTCCTAAAATGCAGATCTGACCATATCACTCACTACCTTTTCTCATTCAATAAACTTCAGTGGCTCCCTATTACCATCAGGATCAAATATAAAATCTTATGGTTTTCAGAGCCTATCCATGAACTGGCCCTTTCCTTCCCAGTCTTTTTATACCTTACTCCTCTGCCATGTGCTTGTGATCTAATAACACCAGAATACTTGCTGTTTGTTTCTCACATTAGATACTGTAACCTGATGTTTTCAGCGGCTGTGCTCCGTGCCTGGAAGTCTTTCCATTCTCATCTCTGCCTTCTAGCTTCCCTGGTTTTCTCCAAGTCTCAGCTAAAATCCCACCTTCTGAAAGAAGCCTTTCCCAGTCCTTTTTAATCTTGTGCCTTCCCTTTGAGACTAATCCCAATTTATCCTCTATATATCTTGTTTGTATATAGTTGTTTGCATATAATCTTCCCCCATTACATTGTGAACGCCTCACAGACATGGACTATTTTTTTTTGTCTTTCTTTGTATCTCCAGTGTTTGGAACAGTGCCTCATGCATAGTAGGCATGTAATAAATGTTAGCTGTTTGTCTGACCTTTAAACAAACCCATATACTGGTAAAAGGGGAGAGATGAATTTAGCTAATGTGTCTAAGAAGATAGACATCTAATTCCTAGACAGTTTCATCTGCAGCTTTTATGTTCTTTAAAAATTCATAAAATTTGCAAAAATACTAATTCTGTTTAGTGATATGAGTAGAATTGACAAGAAATTGTCAGTCTACTGGAGCATAGTTTTGGCTTTCCCGGGATAAAAGAAAACACAGATATTTAGTATGGTATACAACTGGTCAAAACAGGATATGTAGCCTTAGTCAAAATCCAGGATTATTCTTATACTTATATCACCCATTTTCTCAGTGTTTGATAATTGGTATAAAACAATGGCCACTAAAGAATTAGATCTTGCATAGTACTCCATGTTCTTCAAATAAAGGCAAAGCCACATCATCATTGATACAAAATGTCAGTATCAGGAGCAGTTTTGTTCAATGATGCCTGGGAGACTGAAAATGGTAATTATGCTTTTGTTCCACAAGACCATGTAATTAAAACAGAAAAATTGTGAAAGCATAAAAGACAATTATCAACTGACATGATAAAAATTAATCTATTTGCTTTTTTTATCACCCACATAATATGGTTTGAGTTAATATGGCTACTGCCCACTATAGACTATTCAATTACTGTGATGATATACTTTTGCTGACTTTGTAGATAGTTCTACTTTTTCATGCTATTAAAAGTATTTATAAAATGAAAAAGATGCAAGCAGAAACAGTTCCCTTAAAAAAAAGAAACAGTAAGTTTCCATCATTAATTCTACCCTGATACCAAATTTTAAAAAGTGAGAGCACAGTAGACTTTTTGGATTGTTTTTCTAAATTACTATACTATATATAAGAGGCAGAATGGTGGATAGAAAGCTGGTCTCAGAGTCAAGAAGGCCTGAGTTTCTTCCTTCCTCTGACTCATGATAGCTGTGAGGCCAGTCACTTAACCTCTCAATGCTACAGATGACTTTCTAAGACTGTAAGTTTCAAAGGAGGTGCTGCTCTGTTTTGGAAGAGGGCATTTTCTCATGGGATTTCCTAAAGCAATGAAATCACGTGTCTTGCTCCCAAAACAAGACAAATGTATGCTGTTATTTTGTGCTTTAATACACTACATTAGAACCTTATTACTACTTGAATTTATTTAAGCACAGTGCTTGGCGTCTAATAGATGCTTAATAAATGATTATTGATTGATCACTCCAGATTAAAAATCATTCCCATGAATCACAATTGTATAAAACCTAGATAGGGTTAGCTTATGATATGGATATTACTTCTGTCCTCTAATATTAATACTATGAAAAGGGAATCCACTGTCATTAATTTTGTGTAGGTAGCCAGAAGTGGATAAATATTTATTTAGCACCTACTATGGCAGCCACAATGCTAAACTGTCGTCATACAAAGAAGGGCAAGAAACAGTTCCTATTCTTGACAAGTTCAATGTCTAATGATGGGTAGGATTAGGGTGGTTGTGTATTTGTGTTAATTAATTTGAGACATCCACTGGAAAGGATCACATTTCCTCTAGGTTTACATATCATGTCCAATTTTTATGCTTGTCCCGTCAGCTTTTCTTAACCTTTCCTGCAAGCTAAGTACTGTGCTAATAAAATTTTATGACTTTTCTAGTAAGCATTTCTTTCTTTTAAAGGAGGGGATAATATTTTAAAAAATTGAATGAATTTGTTAAAGTTCAATATCTTAATTCTAGTCTATTCTATTATGTACAGACTGGTTAAGAGGAAATTTTCTTTTGCTTTCAAATGTTTCAAAAAGATTTCTTTCAAACTATACCATCACGGGGGGAGGGGAGAGGGGGCTAGGTGGTGCAGTGAGTAAAAGCTCTGGCCCTGGAGTCAGGAGGACCCGAGTTTGGTTCTGGCTTCAGATACTTAACACCCACACAAAAAAACTAGCCGTGTAACCTTGGGCAAGTTACTTAACCCCAATTGCCCTCCAAAAGGCAAAAACAAAAAACAAAACCCCCAAAAACCTAGCAACAACCCACAAAAAAACCCCAACTATACTAACCCCATATAACTATACCTAATCCCCATATACTATACC
Source organism: Petaurus breviceps papuanus (assembly GCF_028583685.1). Classification (NCBI taxonomy): domain Eukaryota; kingdom Metazoa; phylum Chordata; class Mammalia; order Diprotodontia; family Petauridae; genus Petaurus; species Petaurus breviceps. Next base: position 13,248,035 of record NW_027187327.1, read on the forward strand.
TATACTAATTGAATTGTTAGATAAGCACCTGCTTCTTCAGATACTAACTTCACAACCAATCTTCTTCATATGCTAGACTTTAATTAAAAAAATTATCTCTCTCATCTTCCCATCATTTGTATTTCTCATCTACTCCTAAAAACAAAACCAAATAATGAAGATTCTTTGATATTTTATCTATTTAAACCCCCTTTCCAAGTGCAAAATTTAGGCAAACCTATTAAAATGGCTGAAAAATTAACTTCAGGAAAAGCTGTGCAAATTTTTTTTTCAGTCCTTTTTAGAGCAGCCAAGTCTGGTATAAATTCAGTAGGGACTGTTTCCTTCTTCCGCTTCTAGCCACCCCATAGTCCTAGGTCCTAGCACAGTGTCTCCCATATAGAAGCTTCTCAATAAATATTTGTTGACTAATTTCTTGATCATCTGGTCCCAAGTATGGTGTATACCTGGGTCATTGTGATATGAAACACTTGGCACAAAGTCATGTATAGATTTGACAGTTAGAAAGCATTTGTGGAGGGAGATGAAGAATTTTAAGAAAAAAAATTTTAAAAATCTCAGTATTAGAACCTAAATGCACCACCTCAATGGCTCTTTATTAATGTATTCTCAAACGATAATTCTATGAAAATGATTTTCATCTTTTTGTATGTTACCTTTTTTACATTTTAAAATGAAATATCTAACCATATAGGTAATATGTACACTAGAACTTCATTACAACACTATCTTTGAGCATATGCCATGTCTTATCAACGTAATAGTGAGATCCTTTAGTAAGCCATTTGACAAGGGCCAAAAAGAACCTTATACCCAATGTTATTCCTAAATCAACAATCTAGATCTTATAGGACATCTTGTCCAACCCCTTAGCACCATGCAGAACACATTAAGTGCTGAATAAATGCTTGTGGCCTGCCTTCATAGTTTATAGCTGAGGAAACTGATCCCCAGGGAGGTGGTCACTTGCTCAAGATCATACAACCAGTAAGTGTCAGAAGTGGGTTTTGATCAAGGTCTTTTGACTCTAGAAAATGTATTTTAGAGATTTGACACTGTACTAATAAATCAAAGTACTTTTTGACGGCACTACTTTGTGGGAGGTGGATAGGAAATCTCTGTCTCTCTCTAAGAGGAGATCTTGGTCTTTTGAAAGAGGGAGAATAGAAGATAAGCAGGTCAAAATTTGTCCTGTAATGGAATGTGTGCTGCTGGGAGTTCACGTCATTTTAAACTGTATTTAAGATTGCAAATAGAAATCTCTCTAAAATGTTGTCATTTTAAATTTTTTTTTTGCTTTTTTGGAGGGGGGAGGGCAGGGCAATTGGGGTTAAGGTCATTTTGAAATTTAATAGAAATCATATTGATACTGAACTTATTTGCGGGAAAAGGAAGGGAATAATCATTTATCAACTGCCCATAACATGCCAGACATTGTGTTAAGCGCTCTACACATATTATTTATTTTATCCTTACAAACCTAGGAGGTAGATGCTATTATTTTCTCCATTCTTTTGGGGGGGGGGAAAGCAGGGCAATTGGGGTTAAGTGACTTGCCCAAGGTCACACAGATAGTACGTGTTAAGTGTCTGAGGCCACATTTGAACTCAGGTCTACCTGACCCCAAGGCTGGTGCTCCATTTACTAAGTCCCCTAGCTGCCCCTATATTCCCCATTTTACAGTTCAGGAAGCTGAGGCAGGCAGGGGGTGAGTGATTTGCCTTGGGTTACACAGCTAGTAAGCATCTGAGTCTGGATTTGAACCTGAATATTCCTTACTTCAGGCCCAGTACTCTACCTACTGTACTATCTAATTGCTTCCAAAAATAGGACAAGGAAATGGAAACTGATATGTGTTCTAAGTTTAATCATTCTTGTGTATATGTGTGTATTATTGTCATTCAGTCATTTTCAGTTGGGTCTGACTCTTTGTGACCCCATTTGGGGGTTTCTTAGTAAAGATAATGGAGTGGTTTGCATTTCCTTCTCTAACTCCTTTTACAGATGAGGAAACTGAGGCAAACTGGGGTAAGTGACTTGCCCAAGGTCTCAGACCTAGTAACTATTTGAGATCAGATCTGAACTGAGGAGATGACTGGAGGACTTCCTGACTCAAAGCCTGGCACTCTATCTACTGTGCCACCTGCTTGCCCTGTATGTATGCAATTTGGATTAAAAACTACAGATAATTTGTAAGCCTACAGGAGATATGATCTTTTACCAGCCACAGGCACATTTCTGCCAGAAGAGATCTTATCTATACCAGGTAGGAGCATTTAACAATGGTTAAGGGATCATAAAGTGTAAAAAATGTAGTTATGCTATGTTACAAATGTAAATGATTCTGTATCATCAGAAGCCCAGAAAATGATGCCCAAATACTCAAATACAGTGAGTTGTTTAAAGTATACAACTGGTTTTTTTTTGAGCTGGTGGCAGATTAATAGCTAGATTTATAAGCTCAGTTCCTCACTGTTGCGTGCTAATTAATAATGCTATTGACACACCGTACATACTGCACAGATTTTTTTTGCATAAAATATCAGTAAATTCATAATTTTACATGTAGGTCAACAAGTTTAAAAATTTTTATCATGATTTTAAAATCATTCCTCAAGTTGCCAAATATATGTATTTTTAAAATTAGCAACATTGTTATCTAACACTTAGACAACGCCAAAAAGATTAATAAGATCTATCTTAATTTGGCAATCATTTGTATCAATCATACTGTTGTTCTGGAGTTGATCCTAGTGGAGTTGATGATCTTAAAAAGTAGTATATGCATTTTTATTAAATTGCAGTTGTTCACTAACCAATCAATTTCTTTTAATTTGTGAACACATTTATAAAGATATTTTTTAAAAAACAATTGGGATTGCTTTTAATAGACTAGGGGACAGGTTTAATTTATTTTATTTTTAGGGGAGAAGACAAGGCAATTGAGGTTAAATGACTTACTCAAGGTCACACAGCTAGTAATTGTCAAGTGTCTGAGGCTGAATTTGAACTAAGGCCCTCCTGACTCAAGGACCGATATCCACTGAGCCATCTAGCTGCCCCACAGGTCTAATTTCTAATGCAGAGCAGGTAATATAGATTTGATGCCTGCACTTTCTTCATTTTAAAGTGATGAAAAAGGATAGAAAAGATTAACTAAAATACACATATCTTTCATCAATTAATAATTCAGAGATAGTAAATTAAAGAACCCCTCATTGGCTCATTGGCTACCTTAGAGTAACAAAGCTACAGGCAAATAGAAACCAAAAGAGAAACCTTGTTCACTATGGAGTTAGGCACTTCTTTTTTTGCAAAGGAAAAATCACACCATGGTTTCATGTTTATGTAGTACTTTCATCTGAGGATTTCAAAGACTTTATAAACATTAACTTGTCAATTTTCACAGCACCTCTAGGAAGTGAGAAGGACTGCTATTAACATTTGAGTAGTTAGACAATGAAAGTCTTAAACACTCTGGCCAATTCAATGATCAGTCATAATTCCAGAGAACCATGAATGAACTAGGCTCTTCTACTTCTGACAAAGAGGTAATAGAATCAAGATGCATTTTGGGACATGGCCAGTATGGGAATTTGTTATGCTCAACTCTGTATATTTGTATGAGTGCTTTGTTTTTCTATTTTCTTTTTTTCCAATGGGGAGGGGTCGTGGAGAAAAAATAAATTTGTGTTAATTAAAATAAAATAAAACATTTTAAGAATTAGAGATAAACAAAGCCATACCAGTGAAGTGTGAAGAACATGGGACTCTGAGTCAGACCAGGACTCAATTATTGGATTTGCCACTTGATAGTTGGACAACCCACTGAGAATTCTCTTATTCTTACACCCTGAACTTCAGTTACCTCATCTATTAAATGGGCATAATGATAATTATAGTTCCCACTTTGCTGTGAGTAAAGTGCTTTGGTATACAGAAAGAGGCATTTTATCTACTGTATTTTGTTGTTCAGTTATTGAATTATGTCAAACAATAGTATGTCCAACTCTTCATGACCCCATGGACCACAGCACTCCAAGCCCTTCTGTTCTCCACTATCTCTTAAGGTCTATCCAAGTTCAAATTCTATGATGCTATGTATCTACCTCATCCCCTGCTGCTGCCTTTTCCTATTGCCTTTCAATTTTTATATAAATCTATATAATCTACTATACACCAGTATAAAAACCCTTGATTTTTAGCTTAATAAAGTTGACATCAAATTGTTTTGAGTAAAATAATATGAGAGCTATTTTTACTACTGACAAAACTCACAGAGGAGCTTAGCACATAACTTAGCACATCACCTTACCCATTAGTGGCAGAACGTCTTTGTGGAAAAAGAACTGGTAGGATAAGCAGGAATTGTAGTGTTTTTTCTCCTAGCTCTGCCATCAACTTTGTAACATTGGCCAAGTGATTTTATTTCTCTGGGCCCCTTGCAATTACTTCTGTAAAATAAAGAATTTGGACTAAATGATCTTTAAGGCTCCTTATTCTAAAATGCTATGGTTATATTTTTTGGCCTCAAGTCAGAGATAGACCTGCCCATAGAACAATGTTTTCATTCTGCTTCATCAGTAACAGACTGAACCACTTTGTAACAAATGTCTCAATGGAAATGGTACCCACTGTTCCAAGCCAGCTGCTACCAGCACTTTGCTCTGAGCATCTCTTTACTTCATAAGCATTCACTTGCTAAATTCTCACAGAATCACTGAGGTGAATAAGTATAAAGGATTATTATTCCCATTTGAAAGTTACAGATAGGGAATTAGCTTAAGTGTAGAGAAATCTGGATTGGAGCCTGAAGAACTAGTACTAGCCAGTATTCAATAAGAATGCCTAAGACAATATTGAATTGAACCTAGACTTATTGATTTAGAGAAATGTAGATCTAGGGTAGATCTCCCTGAGATTATAGAGACATCTCTAGAGACAGAGGAGAACATGTTACCATAGATTTAGAACAGAAACATCTGCAGTAATTAACTTTTATTAGAGTTGAGGAAACTAAGGGCCATGGAGATGAAATGGCTTTACCATGGTCCCACAGGTAGTAAGTGGTAGTGCAGTTATTTGAACCCAAGTTCTCTGACTTTGAGGTCCTTTCTAGTTGTATGTCTGTAATTCTATGATTTCATGAATATAAGTACAATGCTTTCCCCACTGCATCACACCATCTTCTCTAGGTTCCCAAAAGGTCTAGAATAGATTCATGTGTTGTTTTCAAAAAGAATAGCTAGAATTTATAAAACATGTTAAGGTTTGCAACACATTTTGCCAACATCTAATTTTGTCTTCACAACAACACTGGGACATAGGTACTCTTATTATTCCTGATTTACAGATGAGGAAACTAAGACAACAGTTAAATGACTTGCTCAGGCTCACATTACCTCTGAGAAATAATGAATCCCCTGGAAGACATATCTGGTGTTCCATCCTCCCATTCCATTCAATTTCTAGTGCTCTCCAAATCCTGAAATTACTAAGTCAAAAAGAAGGAAGTAACCAGATATAGTGGAATAGGTAGGTGGTGCAGTGGATAGAGTGTTGGGACTGCAGTCCTGAGTTCAAATTTGGCCTCACTTTCTATCTGTGTGACCCTGGGTAAGTCATTTAACCCTGTTAGCCTTAGTTTCCTCATATGTAAAATGAGCAAGAGAAGGAAATGGCAAACCACTCAAATACCTTTGCCAAGAAAACCCCAAATGCGGTCACAAGGAGACAGACACGACTGCAAAATGACTGAAAAAGAACAACAAAGCAGGTGCTGTAAGTATCATGTAGACTGAGTAGCCCTGTGGGGTTAGGTCAATTTTATGGTCCCATAAAGAGTTGTTTTTATATAGGTATTTGTAACATATGCTACCATGGAACCTCATGGAACTTGCATACAGCCCAGCTGTACTCACATCAGATTTGTTTAATTAAGAAAGATACCTTCGTAGGATTTAGTACTCTCTGCTCCTGAACCTTTTCTATTTTTGACAGCATTGATCTTGAATCTCTTTTCTAGCCCTCTTCTATCTGTCTGTATTTTGAGTGATTGGTTTAAAAAAAACTCTTAGAGATAATGTTCTGTATTTCAAGTTACATTAGTTGTCCATATAGCTCAGTCTGCCTACACTCTCTTCCACTCTTAATTAATTACTAGATATAACTGCTTAACAGTGGAGCACATTTAGTTTCTCAAGCATACTTTCTTCAATCAGAAATCCAGAATGGGATCAGACTCTTTTTCCTGCAAGTTACTGGGTCACATTAGTACTGTATTTGACTAGCAGTATTGTGAAGGGTGGGAGCAAGAGTTGTTTGACCTGTGAAGACGACGGCAGAATCCCCTTTCATACTTAATTTCAAATTGCACAGGAACACTCATTAAATTTCTGATAGTGACATTTTTTAGTTAAACTTATTATTATTCCACATTGATGCCTATAAACAAAAAAGCTGTGGACAATTACTTCAAAGAAAATTGTTTCCCTCTCTTCATCTGAGCTTAGCCAGGGGAGAACTTAAATAGTAACTAAGATATTCTTGGCGTTTAGTTTTTCTAATTAAATTTTGTTTATTGTTTTTCTAATTCACCTTCAAAGTTTTTTTTTTATCTAAGGGTTACTGGCAACACAACAGAGAGTCTGACCAAGAAGAATGATTCTTCATTTTTTTCTTTCTCTCCTTTGACTTCCAAAGTCAAGTAGATTACATTAATTAAGAAAATTTAAGTTTAATTGTGTTTCCTAGAATTTTGTCCTGTGTAACTAGCACAGTGCCTGATGCTTGTTGATTTGTTGGTATTACTGTTTTTCAATTCAGCTAATATTTTGTGACATATGTAAACATATATGTATACACATATGTATATGTGTATATCTCCATACATATATATGCATTGTAGTAAAATGTTTTTGGTTCCCTATTTTGGTATCATCCTGTAAACCAGATTAAGTCAATCTCTCTCATTTTACAGATGAGAAAAAATTCAATATAGAACTTAAGTGACTTGACCATGGTCTTGCACAGTTGGTAAATTTCTTCCTTAAGTGCTACTACCACCTGAAGTCCCATCCAGATGTTGACAGATGATCAAGTGTTAGGTTCAAGTGTTAGAAGAAAACTTGAACTCAAGTCTTCCCAATTACAAAGCTACCACTTTATCAAATACACCATGCTGCTTCTAGTTCATAATTACACCTTGGAAAAGTCCAGATCTATGTAAAATGAGACCTTCACTATAACAGATCTTCATGCAAGACTCCAATTAAACCATTCATTAAATAGCCAATGACAGACTTCCCTTCAAACTTCCCTTTTAGATTACTTATAGGTAATGCCTTATCATACAGATTAAACCTAGAGATTTACTCCATCTGCCCTGCATATAGAAAAAATGAGCCCAAGTTGCTCCTGAGTTACATCAGAATAGTGCTTCTATTAAAGAATGTTTAAGTATAAAACAATTAAAACAATCTTTCCATAGTGTCCTCCAAACAATAGTTTTGGTTTAAGATTAAAATACATGCGTACTTTGATTGATACCACCAAAGGTATGATTTCCTAGTTATTTTGGCAGTTATTATAGTTTGTTGTGCTTAAGTGCTTAATTGGAAGCCTTTAGAAAGTTTTGTGTCAAGCTAAAAATATTTCTAATGTACACTTTCTGCTTACTCAAAGCTGCGTGGGGCTGTAATTTTGTAAAGGAAACTTGTTTCCTTAATTGTTCTGTCAGTCTGCAGAAGCACAAGGAGCAAAGCACAGAATTATTTCTGTTTATATTTAGCTGGCCATGCAATGTTACAACCTTCATGCAATCTAGGGAAAGGTTAGGAATGTCAGTTCTATGGAGTCAATTGCCTTGTAATATACTGTACTCTTCAGATTTATTAACCAGATTTCCATAGTAGCGTCTGTTGTCTAAAGAATGATTTTTTCCCCCAATATTGGTAAGATTCTTCTGGGTCAGTTTTTCTAGGAATTCATGTTATAATATTAACTTTGGTAAAATGCTAGTGTTATGAAATTATGCCAATAAATAAATAAAGCTTTCAATATTAGATTGATAAAATCTGTATCATTTAATGAATAGAGATTTATTTGGATCATATTAACTTATACCTTGAATTTTTAAGGAACATGTTTCATCATGGAATAGATAGATCTAGAGATGAATAAATTAAAGGTAATTACATTCCTTTTAACATTTTCCAGCATGACTCATCTATTTGCTGAGTCTGATGAGAGGAAGGAGTAGAGAGGGGGAGGAGAAAATGGAGGCAGGAAAGAAAACAGAAAGAATATGTAAGAGAGAAGGCAATCTGTACCCTTCCATATCTGGGATAACTGTTCTTAAAAAATTATTTTTTTGAATACTAATATTAATGAAAGTGTTGCCATTTCTCAGAAACCAAAATTTCTTCAGTAATATACTGATTTAATTTATTATTAGAAATAATAATGTCAGTAATTCTCGGTAGCTATAAAGTGTATGTTAGAGAAAGAACTGATAAATAGCAGAATAATTTTACACAGACATACATTGTATGTGTATATACACACATACATGCATATACATACATACATACATATATATATATATATATATATATATATATATATATATATATATATACACCTATCTATGTCTAACGGTAGCCATTTCTAGGGTGGGGAAAGGGAGAAGTGAAGAAAAAAGGGGGAAAATTTACATGATAACTTTATTACATAAAAAGAATAGCAAGTTGTACATAATAGATATGCAGTTTCATGTGCAACCATCTCTTTTAAAAATTATGTTATGAAAATTTTTGTTTTATTCCATAAATTAAAAAATAAATTTAAAAAAATGTAAGTTAAGCTAAGGAACACATTGTTCTCATATTGCTTGTAAGTCTAAAAGTGGAGGAAAAGAGGTGATTAGAGAATACTTAATCATAAATGATGTTTTCATTTGCGAGTGATAGATGTTCTAGTCTTTAATTACTGGTTTTGTTTGACATGCTCACTAATGATTTTAACAAAAAAAATTCCAATTTTCATAGTCCATTACTTTGTAGATTTAAGTCGCAGGCTATGCCCTCAGGTAACATAAATACCTCAGTCTGTTTTTGGCTAAATCATATGTCCTGCATAAATCTTGTTTGTACATAGTTGTTTTTATGTTGTCTCTACCATTGGACTATGAGGACCCATCGAGAGAAGAAACTGTATTTTGCCTCATACAAAATATCCTCAGTACCTGGCACATAGTAGGAGCTTAAATGCGTATTGACTAACTTTGGAAGGATCATCTGGTAATCCTTTTGAAAGCACAAATCATCTCTAAAATATGCCACAGATGTGATTTTTTTCAGCCTCCACTTGAACATATCTACAATAAAAAGGAATTTATTACAATTTAGGACAAACCATCCTATAATTCAAAAATCATTTCTGAGGTTTATTTTTCCTATGTAAAAGTGAGGGCTTATTAGGACATACTGATTGATCCTCTATATTTTTAGGAATGACAGGGACTCAAATTTTAATTAAATTCCTTTAAAAAGAATATCTCAAAAACGGAATTCAGTATTAAGCTACTAATACTTCAAATTGCACTATGACTTTTACAGAAGGGGAAATTTTTGTGAATATGATTTAGAAATAATAACTGTGAATAAGCTAGGCAGAGGAAGATCCTGTGTTCATAGTAATGCTGAGCTTACAATGAGAGAGCAATATATAATCACAGTAAAAAATCCTGCTCGTGCCACAACCTGAAATATACATGAAGACAAAGCATTCAGAAGCTTAGACCATAAGAGTACTGCATACATGGGAAAAGAGGTACCATAAAGTGATCCAGAGATATATTTATAATTTAAAGAGATCTATGAGATGACCTAGCCTAGAGACGGTTTTGATTGTCATTAAGAGTTAATTTGGGGGCAAAGTAAAAAATAAAGTTGGAGACATAGGTGGGAACAGAGAATACAGATCCTGAAAATAAGTCAGAGTTCAACTTCATAAGAAACAGGGAGTGACAGGCAGTTCTTCAATAGAAATGGAGAGACAGGATTTGTGAAGTACATCTGAAAGACAAATAGGCAAGTGGAATACAGAAAGGACCAGAGAAGAGGAAAACTTGAGAAAAGGGAAAGCCAACAGAAGGCCATTCCAGTAATTGCAACAGGAGGAATTTAGGGAAGATAAAGTGAATAATTTTCTAAGAGTGAGATTTCTTAAGTTAGTTAAGAGTTGTACATTTTTTTTCTCTGAAGATATTAAAAAATAGAATAGATTGAAACCAGGATGATATGGTCTCAGTAAGTTTCTAGGTAAAATTCAGGGGAGTGGGATATCTAAGCATTCATTGTCCTCCATAGACTAAGAATTTAGTACAGAATGTCACATATACATCTAGAAGAATGAACAGAATGAAAGGCATCAACTTGGGTTGGGTAGACTTGGAAAAATAAAATCACACAACATACTTTTTTTGTTTTCCCAGAAATACCTAAAGACCACTAACAGCATTACACATTACAATTGGAAAGCTTGAAATGAATGCCATAAAATAGTTATAATTAACCAGAGGAAAAATTCCTTTCAAGCTCTTGGAATCAGTCCTACATAAAAAAATGAACTGAAACACTATTTGGCAATGCTGGGTGAGTAAAGAAACATTTAAAATCCACAGTTCATTCCATAATTTAACAGACTTCCAGGAAATGCAAAATAAATCAAAGTTTACAGAAAGGACACTGGCTACATATTATCTTGATTGGATTATTAAAAAAAAAAACACCTATGAAATTCATTTCCAATACCCAAAGATGAAAACTTGGAAACTGATTTTAAATCCATTTCTCCCCAATTTTTGGTCACTAATTCAAGTATAATGTGTTTCTCTTGGACTAGAGTTTATATGAAAACCAAATTTAAGAAAACTATGTTTTATCATTTATGAGCATAAAACAAATGGACAGGATACTTGAATATTAAACTAATACTAATAAGTAATTCTTGTTGTTGTGTCTGACTCTTTGTGACCTTATTTTGGGGTTTCCTTAGCAAATATACTATAGTGGTTTGCCATTTCCTTCTCCAATTCATTTTACAGATGAGGAAACTGAGGCAAGCAGTGCTAAGTGACTTGCCCAGGGTCATAGAGTTAGAAAGTGTCTGAGACCAGATCTGAATAGATTTGAAGATGAGTCTTCTTGATTCCAAGCCCAATTCTCTATCCACTGTGCCACCCTGCTACACATGGATAATTGAGAGAAGGTAAATATTCAATATTAAAAGGAAAAGGTCTCAGATAAAATTTTCACATTCTTAATTTGGTTTCTGTTTGTCATAGTCTAAATATAATATTTTCTTTTGTATTTTGCTATAGGTGAAAGACTTGCTAGAAAAAATAGTATTCCATCTATTTTAGAAACATAGGGAATTTATCTCCTTAAGTTGCTTATATATTGTAAATAGTAATCCATTCTGTGGGGGCTACTGGTCTCTGAAGGGCTACAGAACAAGCAGAGGGATTACTCAATTATGGAGTATATGGGAAAGAAATCAGTGAGATACTTAATGATGTTTTCTATTTATAGATTAATACTAGAATACTACTAATATAAAGCAGTGCTAGAGGATAATGAAGCTAGAGGCCAGAGGATCTGGTGTCAGAGGATTTATGTGAATTTTGTGATATTATTTGTCTAGTGTGATTTTTTTTCAACCACTTTAGCCCACATGGATAACAACCTTCAGGATGATCTTCAAATACCAAGGACAGCAACATATAACTGCTGAATTTCTCAGCATATTCTTCCATAGTCACTACTGAATAAAAAAGGGAAACATTCTTCAGTATTTTGGAAATTGAAGCCTATCTTTCACGTTTTTCTGCAGTAGCTAATGCAATACAGTTGTTTCATACCATGTCTAATAAGCCCTGCCCCTTTCTATCTTTTAATGTCACAAAAGTAAAGTTTCAGAGTTGAAAGGCACCTCCAAGGTCATCTTGTCGAAACCTGCACTTGAAGAACACTACTACTAACACTACTAGGTGAAACCTACTGCCCTTTAAAGAAGTCCTTTGCATTTTTATATAGCTCTAAATAGAAGGGGACTTTCCCTTACATCAGGGTAAAACCTACCTCTATGTAACTCTTACTTGCTGTTCTTAATTCTGACTTCTGTGGTCAAAGAGATCAAATTTAATTCCTCTTACATATGACAGTCCATTATCTTTCTCCTTCTCTCCCTCAATCAGTCCTTTCCTCTCTTGTTCCTTCCATTGTCCTCCGTCTGGGATGGTCTTAAGGTTACTCTTTATTCTGATTACCCTCCTCTGAACAACCATTTAGTTTACCAACGCCATTTCTAAAATATATACCTATTTGTTTACATGTTGTTTCCTTGACATAAACTCCTTGATGGAAGAAACCGTTCTTGCCTTTCTTTTTCATCCTTAGTGCTTAGCACAGTGCTGGGCACATTGCAAATATATATTATATGCTTTATCCACTTGACTAGTTTTTCTCCCCAATAACACTATAAGCTTTAAGTCTGATATATCTTAGCACTGAATACAGTATTGTGTAAGACATACATCATACATCAATTACATTTTATTCTTTAACAAAAAACCTTCATTTGGGGAACTTGGGAAGGGAGGGTGGCTTAATATATTAAAAGGCAATGTTGTTATAGCTTCGCAATATGTTGCCTCACTTCTAAGCCATCAAACAGTAAGAGCTTACTACATGCAGAATTATAGTAAGAAGGAGATACAACATGTACATCCTTTATAAAAATAGCTTATGTTTATATAGTACTTTAAGGTTTACAAAATAATTTCCTCACAACAGCTTTCTGAAATAAGTAGTGTAAATAGCAGAGTTCTCATTTTACATATGAGGAAACTGAAACTCATGGAAGTAAAATAATTTTCCTGGGATCTCAAACATGAGCCTAACAAATTTTAGAACCAGTCCTTGAACCCAGGTCCAGTGCCCTTTACATATGCTATGCTGCCTTTCTATCAAGGAGTTTGTAGCTAGTTAGGAGATAAATCACAAACATATGTAAATGTGATACACAATAATATATGATTAATGCGTTAGAGAGCTATAAAACAAAGTGTAAACTTGAGGTCCAAAGGGGAATAGGTCATTAAGGGAAGTTTCATACACTAGGTGGCATTTTAACTGAGTTTTAAAGGATGGGTAGTAATTTAAGAGGAAAAGAACATAGTTTAAAGAATGAAGGCAAGGGAAAGACGTTGAAAAGTACAAGGTATGTTTGAGGTACAGAGGACAGACCAGTTTGCTTGGAGTATAGACTGTGTGAAAGCACTAATAAGACATAAGGTGGAAAAGGTGGTTTGGTACAAAGTTCAGTAAAGGAGTTTAATCTTTACTAGTTGGGTAATAGAGAGTCAATGAAGATTTTTTAAGCAGAGGAGTGACATGACCACTTATACGTGTAAGGAACTAGTCTTGATAGAGTATGGAAGATAAATGGAACAGGGAATCATTTAAGCAGCATATTTTCCAACTAGGGTAATAGTTTATGATGGTCTTTCCTTGTTGTCATGAATTATTGTGAATAATAAAATAACGCATCATGCCTCTGTCTTAATAGCTAGATTCATTGGTAGAGATTGGTAAGATTTTAATTTTGTTTTGCCAATGTGAATAACGGACAATCACTCGGAGATTAAATAACCACCATTTCCTTTTATCTTAGGTTTATAGCAAAACTTTTTCTTCTTTCCTATTCAGCTCCCTAATTTTTTTGAAATTTTAGTTCTGCTGTATAAGTGACCTATAGCTTAACTAGAGTGTCTAATGAGGTTCTTTTTCATGCAATATCAGCATTATCCTTGCTCTTTCTGGTCATCACCCTTCACCGTATACTCAATTCATCCTAAAATATTACCATAATAGTGTTGAATACAGAAGACACAAAAGGAAAAAAAAAAGAATCCACTTTGTGCCCATGACCGGAGATCTTTACTGCCAGAAGCATATTATCCTAGTTGAAAATAATAATAGACAATACATTAAAAGAGTAGTGATGAGAGAATACATTCCTTATATTCTGATTTCAGAAGGGACAGTATGTTGTTCTCCAAAACCAATGATGGAAACGTTGGTCAGAACAGAAGAATAAAAAATGTGACTGATGAATTAGTGAAGCCACGCTTCAAAAGCTGGACTTTGAAGTGACTCAGTAGAGTGATCACATCAGCTATTTGTAGGAAACTAAGTCTATGACTCATTACCTAATTTGGAGAAAAGTGATACTAAACACTGATACCACTGATTGTGAATATGTTACATACATACTATATGTACACATGGAATGGAATAAGCATTTATTAAGCTTATTTATTACTATGTGTCAGTTACTCTGCTAAGCACTTTCGGAACATTTTTCATTTGATTTTTACAACAACCTTGTAAAGTGAATACCATTACTATCCCTATTTTACAGTTGAGGAAATTTAGGCAGACAGAGGTTAAGTGATTTGCCCAGGGTCACACAACTAGTAAGCGTCTAAGAAGTTAAGTTTGAATTCACGTTTTCCTGACTCCAGGCCCAACAATCTACGATCCATTCTGAGCTACATATACACACAGGCACATATGTAGAAACATATACAAACACATAACACACATGCATGTATGTATGCATAAACATATTTGTGGGGATCCAAACCTGTGATTTTACTGGTATGGGACACTCCCAGTGTGGAAATTTCTTCCACTGGTGCAGAAGGAAAACTCTTCTCAACTTAGAATCTCTCAGAGGGTGGCCTGGGGTGCTGTTAGGTTGCTATTTGTCAGAGACAGGAAATGAATACAGGTCTTTCTGACTCAAAAGGTCAATCTCTATCCAATCTGATTGTGTGAAAGAATAGCACACTTTTAAAAGCTGAAGAGAATAGAAAAGAGAAAAACCCCTGAATTATGGTAAAATGAATATATTTCTGAAGTAGGGCTCTCAAGGAAGCACTTGGATGCTAGGTTGTCTGAAATATAATAATTAATGTTTAGGGAAAATTGACTATAATTGTTCTCCACGTCATATGAAGAGAGCTATTCATCTAAGTAGAGGAAATCAAGCCTCCCCCCTCCAGATCAGGTAACACAAAATGTCCCAATTCAGCAGTATTTTTAATAATGTGATTTTTTAAAATGGTAGCTGGAAAATGATATAAAGCAAATGGGACCTTGGATCAAATGAAAGCACTCACATTCCTGGCCTCTCTTCCACATTCCAATTGAAAACCATTATACAAAAATAGCAGAGTTGGAATATTCTTTTGGATCATTTTAATGGAAGTTTCATGTGAATGTTAAGAACACATTCTAGGACCTGGTTTAGCTTTTCATGCAACATAGCAATACTGTTACTACATGAACAGGCAGACAAAGGTGACTGGGGAGCCTAGCATATACCCCAGTCTAAGCTTCCCTCATGTGAATTAGGCTCAGATCAATTGTTTCTCTGTCTCCCTACCAAGTGGCATGACAAGGGAGCTCTCTAGTTTTTATATTCTGTGCTTTGCTTTGTGATGTCCTGTAAGCAGCCAGATTACCTGGAAATTATATTTCTAACATTTTCAAAATCAGGCCATGGGCTGCCTAGGCATTCATAAAGTGCATTCTCTTTATAGTCATTTAAAAAAAATCAAACATCATGTTTTTTCTTGCTTTGGTACAAACCTCTGAGTCAGATGTGACTAACAACTGTTCTGCCAAAATAGAATTCTCCCCTCTGCGATCTTCATCATTGAGTGAGCTTCCTACAGTTAAGGTCTACTGCAAATCCAGACCAGGTAAAAGTTCCTAACAATATTTTGCAGGTCAAGAACTCTGCCTTTCAGGAAGGTGAGGCCTGTGTAGGGTGGAATATTTTTGTACAAATGCAAAATGAAAAAAAGAAAAAAAATGCTTAGAGGAAAGCATGCAGAAAAATGATAAATCATGTCACCTTTTATTATCTCAGACCTATTGGATGGGATGAAAGAAGCTAATTACTTAGGACTAAGGGCTGGGGAATATGGAGAATCTTCGTGTTTTATGGCTACAAATGCCACTCAACCGAAATCAAATCAATGTTATGGTTGGAAAGGGCCTTAGAGATCACCTCATGCAACCCCTTCACTTTTGCTCCCCAAAAGATTAAATGACTTACCCAAGGTCACATAGTTAATATGCTTTTCACATTAGCATGTCTGCTCTATTTTAAAAAAATATAATTTAGTGGGATTATATCTATTAAAGGATGCAGACAATTAGCGAATTTTACATAAATAAACTCTTATTTCCAGATTCACAAACAGCAGGAATCTGGCGGGCTGGAGAATGGAAATATGTTATGACTTATGGAGACATGCCTATTGACCCTTGAGCATCAGTACAGGCAGAGAGGTGGATATACTTGCTCTAACATGGATAGACTCTTTCTGTTCATGAATGTGCAGAAGACACCTGCACCAATGGGTATGTAGGCTCCTTGTTGGCACTTTACTGTGTCTGATTTAGGATGGAATGGATTTAAAAGAGGCTTTATTAAAAGGTACTAAAAATTAATTTAAAAATGTGTAAAATGAACAAAATTATTTCAAAAGTCAATAAAAGCTGACGTTTTAATATATTGTGTTTAGTCTTGCTTTCGCTGGAAATTTCTCCACTTTTCATTAGCCTCTCTGCTTGGTTTTGACTCCATGAAACATCATGCCATCCTGAGGATAAAGTGATCAATTACATCATCATTTTAATTGACTCAGCTTTTGACACTAAACAATTTCTCAGCTCCCTCAGCTGCCTCTCCCCTCTGATTGGAGGGCCAGGGGGTGGACCAAAAAATTCCTCCCTAAAGTCTTCCTTTATGAGAACTCAGAACTTTCCAGGTAACTCCATTTTCCAATAGTGGCTCAGAACATCATATATCTGCACTGAGTACCTCCTGAGGCCTCCCACCTTTTCAGCTTCCTTTTATGTGCTCCATTAGAGTGTAAGCTCCTTGAGGGCAAGGGATGTCTTTCTATTTTTTATTTGTATCCATAGTGCTTAGCACAGTGCCTAGCACATAGTAGGCACTTAATAAATGTTTATAAATGAATGAATAAATGTTTATTGAATTATTTATTGAACTGACTCATCACCAATGGGAAGAGCAAGATGGAACCTGATATGGTACTGTAGTACTTGTACAAACTTTTGGGGGGTGGATATGGGGCTATTTGACCTATAAGCTATTGTTTTTGATCACATATTTTTCAAGGTTTTTATTTCTCCAAAGTTTGGATGTACGGAGATTATTGTAAAAAACTAGGAATTCTGAAAGGTTGAATTTAGTCATGAGATTACAGAGCTTATGTTGTAAAAGGTCACAGAGACAATCTAATTGAGGTAATCAGAAATGAAATGGACAGCAAAACACAAATTCATGTAAGAGAGGGTCAAAGTGACAGCAACCTACAGTGTCTAAGCAGTTGGGTTATGGCTTTATGAGTTTATGGGGGATTGTGAAGAATGATTAGTGAACCTATGACCAAACTGCTCCGTCTTTCGCTCTCATTGACTGTCATTTAAGGTCTGTTCTTCCTTCTAGACTCTGTAGAGCCACTGGTCAGGGGCCAGTAGTGGGAGGAACATAAACAAAAAGGACAAGGAAAGTCAAGGGACCAAAATGTATGAGAATCACTAACCTAGAAAAGGGAATACCTGCTCAGTGTGCATGAGAAGAAGTCAGCAAGAACTGTGGTTAAAGGGGTTCAGAGAGAGGAGATTATACAACCTTTAAAGGAAAAACATACACTTTTGATTGTCAAATGAAATATTTTGGCAAAAGCCAATGAAAGGAGTAAAAATATTTGACTTGGATGAAATAGTCGAGTTTTTAGCAAGCATGCCAGTCATTTAGTCTGGGCAGATGATTTCTTTGGTGTAGGGAACTCTCAAAGAAGAAACTTTTTTCTGCCATTCTAGATGGGCAATTATCAAATTACAGTCTAGGTCTTCCCATTTGCCATCTTTCTATGGAAAACCACCATCTTCCCAGTCACCCTAGTGTGTGGCTTTAATGTCCTCCTCCATTTTTCTCTCTCACTCACCTCACATGAAGAATCAGTAGTCACATATTATTGCTTCTATCTTTACTCCCATATTCATCCTTTACTCTGCTTACATAGTCACTGTTCAAGTACAACACCTCATAACCTCTCACCTGTACTACTGCAATAGTCTCTCTCTCTCTCTCTCTCTCTCTCTCTCTCTCTCTCTCTCTCTCTGGAGGGGGGCAGGCAAGGCAATTGGGGTTAACTGACTTGCCCAAGGTTACATAGCTAGTAAATGTGTCAAGTGTCTGAGGCCACATTTTAACTCAAGTCCTCTTGATTCCAGAGCCAATGCTCTATTCATTGTGCCCCTAGCTGCTCCCAATAGTCTCTTAATTGATCTCGCTGACTTTGGTCTCTCCCCAGTTCAACCCAGCCTCCACATTATTTTCTTTCTCTTTTTTTCTCGAAGTCTATATTATCTATTTATTTTACAAAATTTATTTATTAATAATATTAAAATATTATTCATTTATTTTTCAACATTCATTTACACAAGATTTCGAGTCACAAAATTTCTCCCTGTCTTTCCTCTACCCTCACCCCAATATAGTGAGTCTACTGAATACCCCTTCCTCCAATCTGTTCTCTCTTATATCTTCCCCCATTCCCCCCAACTTTCTGGTAGGGCAAGATAGATTTCTATACCCCAGTGCCTGTATATCCTATTTCCCAGTTGCATGTGAAAAACTAATTTTTTAAAACATTTTTTTAAACTTTTGATTTCTAGATTCTTTCCCTTCTTCCCTCCTCATCCACTCCCACTGGGAAGACAAGCAATTCAATATAGATTGTACATGTGGAATTACGCAAAACATTTCCATAGTAGTTATATTGTGAAAGACTAACTGTATTTCCCTCCATCTTATCTTGCCCCCCCCACTTATTCTATTTTCTACTTTGATCCTGTCCCTTTTCAAAAGTGTTTGCTTCTAACTACCATCTCTCGCAATCTGCCTTCCCTTCTATCATGCCTCCTCTTATCCCTTTCCCCCCTACTTTCCTGTAGGGTAAGATACTCAATTGAGTGGTCCACATTATTTTAAAAATGATTTTCTAAAGCATTTAGGTCTGACTGAATTTACTTCTCTGCTCAATAAGGGATCAAAGATCATCATTTAGGATTCTTCTAGGATCATCTATAAATTCTTCTGTTAGTATTCTCCCAATCAGATGTGATCTCCTTTGTCTCTATAATAATAACAACAATGATGATGATAGCAGCTATTTTTAAATAGAGGAAGTTGCAGTGAATTTTGCACATCTGATTTGCTTCTACCACAAGCCTTTTAGTGAGGCACAATAATTACCCTTTTTTGCAGATAAGGAAACTGAGCCTGTGAGAGGTTAAGTGACCAGGCTAGTATATGTTTGAGGCAGAATTCAAACTCAGTTCTCTCTGACTCGTCCAGCACTCTACCCCTGTACCACATTATACGATGAGTTATAACTGTTGAATTGTTTCAGTCATGCCCAACTCTTTGTGACCCTTCTTTGGAGGTGTCTTGGCAGAGATACTGGAGTGGTTTGCCATTTCTTTCTCCAGCTCATTTTACAGATGAGGAACAGGGTTAAGTGACTTTACCCAGTGTTATACAGCTGGTAAGTGTCTGAGGCCAGATTTGAACTCATGAAGATAAGTCTTCCTGATTCCAAGCCCAGTGGTCTATCCATGGAGCCAACTGACTACAGGTATGCCTATGTATTTGTCTAATCATATTACCAGATTATAAACTCCTTCAAAGTTGAGAGCATGTTTATCCTTCTCTGTATTCCCTCTAGCTCCATAATATAACAGACACTTTTAAAACTTGAATATAATAACTCTAATAGTTTGAAAAATTACTGGAGGCCTTATCAAACCCTGCTAAACAGAATATTTCATCCTTTATGCCAAGATCAATCTAAATTTATGTTAATATGAACAATCAGCTGCAATAACCACAGAAGTGCCTTGTCTTTCACAATAGGTACATTCCTAGAGAATTGTATCAATCAGATTCTTATAAAAATAAATCCTTTTTGTCTTATTAATTTGAGTTTTAATTTCAGAAATGTACTCCCAAAGGAAAACCTTTGGCTAGCGATGCCATAAACATAACCCTTAAGATCTCAGCAAACTTTTGAAAAGTATTTCATATCAAGGAAAAAATGAAAGTCTTCTGATAACATAATATAATTCTAATACTTTAATTAGATCTAGCTGCCACTGCCAACATTCAAACAGTGAGATGGAGCAACTGGCAAAACTCTTGGGGAGCTCTGCACTTGGTTTGACTTTGATTGTTCTCAGATCTGGGTCTACATTTTAAAGGAGGGGAAATTGGAGAGGTATAATTCTACCCAAAACTCTAGTAAAGCTGTCTGCTTTACCCTTTGGGTTCCCATATGGAGCATGCACTGAAACTTACCCAGCATCCCTTTCAAAGCTTTACAGAAGATGTAGACACTGGGCACATTTTAAAATGACCAGATTTAAGAGTGAAGAACCCAAGGGAGCCAAAGCCCTCATATTAACTATGTTGTGTGATAATAGTCCTTATTGACCTGAATCATAAAGAGGAAAGCTGGAATTCAAACCTCAGGCTTCAGGGTACACATCCAGTATGTTTTTTTTTTCTACTGGATCATGTTTTATCTAATAGCACATATCCCCAGATTCTAAGGCCCTTGACAGCACAGACTATGCTCTTTTAATTCTCTAGCACACCACCTAGAACATGGTAGAGTCCTATGAAATCAAACTGAATTATTATAATTATTTGTTGGACCTGATGGCGAATAGGATTCTTTTCTTGTTGGTTTCCTGCTGCCTGCAGGGTTGGGTTTCAGTCCTGCATAAAGGCTTATTTAGGGAAATGAGGCTATTCTGGATGATAGGTGAGTCAAGCACCATATGGCCCTGACAGTGTGAGGAATAACTCTGCCTATACATCCCCCTCCTGTCACAGAACCTCAGAAATGTTTGGTGATCTTTCGTATTTGATATTTAGTTGGCAGTGGGCCCTAGCCACAGGCGTGCATAGACTGCTGAGGGGGAGGAAACACTAATAGGAATGTTCCTCCAGAGTGTGCCCTCTCACTCAGCCCACCACTCTATGATTATGTTTGCTGCCAACATAAGGCACCCTCCATGAAAAGAGACCATGGAGAGGACACCTCAAATGACTCCTTCTGCACTTCTTAATATAGGTGTTTTCAAACAGGAATGCTATAGGAATTCACTAATGCTTTAAGGCTTTCTTCAGCAAGACTTCTAGGTAGAGACCTATTCTCTTGCCCTGTGATTCCAGCAAACAACTCAGCTCCTCTCTTTAACTTTAGTGATCTCTAACTAAAGCATGCTACATATCTCTTCAGGACCAATTTATCTGAAAAACCATCCCCTCTAGCTGTGCTCTCTGTACCACTGTCTACACTGACACCTCTCTTTTCTAGGGCCTTGTCTCCCAAACATTTTTGCTCTCTCCAGTATCTTCAATATCTAGTTCCTTCATTTCTGCCTTCAAACAATACAGATCTCCCCATTCTGAAAAAGCCTTCTTTTGATTATTAGCTCTCAAGCTGAACACTTTATCTTCCTTCTTTTCATCCTGAACTCGTCTACATTGATAAGATGGCAACTTTGACATCCACTGTCTCCTTAACACTCTGCAAGCAGAGTCCCACTACCTACCACTCTACCGACACTGTATTCTTCAAGGTGATCAATGATTTTCTTCCTTCCCTCCTTCCTTCCTTCCTTCCTTCCTTCCTTCCTTCCTTCCTTCCTTCCTTCCTTCCTTCCTTCCTTCCTTCCTTCCTTTCTTTCTTTCTTTCTTTCTTGCTTTCTTTCTTGCTTTTCGGAGGGCAATTGGGGTTAAGTGACTTGCCCAGGGTCACAGGCTAGTTTTTGTGTTTTGTCTGAAGCTGGATCTGAACCCAGGTCCTACTGACTCCAGGGCCAGTGTTCTACACTGTGCCATCTAGCCATCAATGATTTTCTAATGACTAAATCCAAAAGGCATTTCTGGTCCTTATCTACTTTTCTCTACTCTGAAGTACACGACACTAGTGAGGACAGCTCCTTTGGAACTCTCTTTTCCCTTGGCCTCCTAATATTACACTATCCAATTTCTTTTCCCACCTCTCTGATTTTTTCACTGGTTCATTTCCCCTCTCCAACTGTTTATATGTAGGAATTTCCTAATGTTCTTTTTTTGTCTCATTCTCTATACTATTTTTTTTGAAGACCTTGTCTTCAACTGTCCCATTTACCTACATGGCTTTCAAATCTGTAACTTCAGCCCCAAACTGAAGTTTCAAGTTTCATATTTCTTGACCTTGGCTACAATCTTCCGTTTTCAAGTGCCTCCTGCATATTTTCACTTGAAGGTTTACTATCATCTCAAACTCTACTTAGCTGAAATTAAACTTATTGTATTCCTCTTCAAGTCAGGATTTTCTCTTGGCTCCCTTATTTCTTTTCATAATACCACCACTTTCCCTGTTTGGGCTCAAAACTTTGGAGACTTCTCCAGCTCCCTTTTCCCCCTTATATTTCCAATATCCAACCATTCATTTGGTCTTGGCAGTTCTTTCTTAAGCACATGGAAATAATAGCCATCCTTATTTATATAGTGCTTTAAAATTTTGCAAAGCCTTTTATGCACAAAACACTTTGAGGTTTGTAATAATAATAGCTGCTCTTCATATACTGCTTTGAGGTTTACAAAGCACATTACATACATTATCTTATTTGATCTTCATAACAATACTGTGAGGCAGGTGTTATAGGTATTATTATACCATTTTATAGATGAGAAAACTGAGGCTCAGAAAGGTCATGTGACCTGCCTATGCTCATACAACCAGTATGCAACAGACATAAGATTGTGTAATTCAATGAGCTTTCCCTGTAGTATATTGCTCTCCACTGTTTTCCTAGCTCAGGCCTATCATTGTTGTTTAGTTGTGCAGTTGTGTCTGTCTCTTTGTAACCCCATGGATCACACTCTTCCTGGGGTTTTCTTGGCAAAAATATTGGAGTGGTTTGCCATTTTCTTCTCTAGTGGATTAAAGCAAATAGAGCTTAAGTGTTTGATACTGGATTTGAATTCAGGTCTTCCTGACTCCAGGCTCTATCTACTGAACCATTAGCTGCCAAGATCAATCTAAATTTTCAGGGCCACCATATGTTACCACAGTATGACTACTAGTATTCTGAAAAATACTATTCCTTTCTTCAGACCTTCTCTTCTCTAATCTATCCTACGTTAGTTCTATCCTATAGCCATATTAATCTTCCAAAAACCATAATGCAAATCATGCATGTTTAACCTGGTATTCCAGACCTCCTATAACCTATCTTCCATCCATATCTCCCCCTATTCCCTTATATGCACCCTCCACTCTAACTAAATTGGTTTACTTGATGTTTTCTAAGAGGTGACTGTTATCTCAATGGATAGAGCACTGGACCTAGAGTCAAGAAGACCTGAGTTCAAATCCAGCATCAAACACGTCCTACATGTGTCATCCTGGGCCAGTCACTTAACCCCTGATTGCCTGACAAGATGGATCCACTGGTTTATTTGTTGTTCATTAACTACTCTTTCAAATTTCTACCTCTAAACCTCAGGCTATCCTTTCTCCTTAAAATGTCCTTTTTTAACCCCTTTACCTATTGAAATCTTTCCCATTATCCAATCTGTAACTTCAATGTTATAACTTCTTCTGTGAAGTCTTCCCTAATCATCCCAGACAGAAGTGATCCCAGAGGGCAATCTCTGAATGCTCCAGCATCTGCTGACTGTTGTACTCAGAATTGCATAAGCTCACCTCACATATTCAATCTGTTGTCAAGGCTTGTCATTTCTACTTCAGTAGTATATTTCTCATCTATGTTCTCTTCTCTCTAGTGACACTATCACCACCTGGGTACAGGACATAATTGCCTAATTCCTAGACTATTGCAATAACCTTCACACCAGTATCTTTGCCTCCTGTTTTTCTCCACTCCAATGTATTCTCCATTCAGTTGCCAAAGCATTTTCATTAAAGCGAAAGTCCATAGTCATCCACATACTCAGTAAACTCTAGGGGCTCCCTGTTGCCTTCAGGATGAAATGTAAAATACTCTTTTGGCTTTTAAAACCCTTCACAACTTAGCCTCTCCCTGCCTTTCGAATCTTCTTGAACATTACTGCTCTCCACATACTCTATGACTCAGCTATAGTGGCCTATTTGTTTTTCTATCCACAAGACCACCCCATATATTTTCACTGCCTATACCCCATACCTGGAATTTTCTCCCTCCTCACTTTTGCCTCCTGGCTTCCTGGGCCTCCTTCAAAATTCAGCTCAAATCTCACTTTCTGCCAAAGACCTTTCCAGGTCCTCTTCTTGTACATAGTTATTTCAATGTCTTCCACGTTGGAATGTGCGTTCCTTGATGGCAGGGACAATGTTTCTGCTTTTCTTTTTATAATTAGCACTTAGCACAGTCCCTGACATGTAATGAAAGCTTAAGAAAAGTTTACTGATTGACTATCTATATGGCAATTATTATGCGTAGACCTTTATTTAAATACGTTATTTGTATTGGTATCTTATGTTCTTTGTTAAGGCATAAGCTTTTGAAGGGCAGGGAGAATATGAAACTTAATGCTTCTTTGTATCCCTCAAAGAGCTTGGTATAATGTCTCACTTGGGCATAGGCACTTAATATGATATGATATAAAAAAAGAGCTCCAAACTAGAATTTAGGGAACAACAGTTATATTATAATAATTCTATTATTGACTATCAGATGATTAGAAAGTCATGTCATCTTTTGAACTCTCATTTTTCTTATCCACAAAATAAAAGGTCTGAAGTGGAGGATCTCTAAGGTGTATTGGAAATCTAAAATTCATTTTTCTGAGAAATATTTTCAAATGAACAAATATCACTGATTAAGTGATATCTATTTATTGACAAGATGGAGAGATATAGCCTGGGTTATAGTGAAATGAGGTGTGTTTGGAACTGGTTGGCTGAGTATTGATGAATAAATCTATATTAACCAGGAAGAAGGTCTTAGGTAGAATGGCTCCTGGGAATCTATCTATGTTCTGGTTATGTTCCATATTGATGTCAGTGATTTAGGTCAATTCAATATAATTCAACAAACAATTATTAAATAGCTGTTAAGTCAGAATACTATTAGGAACTGGAAGTTAGAAAAAAATTTACATAAGATGCCTTATTTGATTACATGCTGCCAAGGGGGGTAAGGGTGGAGGAGAGGGAGGGGGAGAAAATTTGAAACACAAGGGATTTTGGAACTGAATGTTGTTAACTAAAAGTAAATAAATAAATTTAAATTAAAAACAAAGCCAAAAGAGTATTTTGCATTTCATCCTCAACTTACAATTCATTGAAGGAATAACATAAAAAAACATAATAATATATATGCATATATAAAAGATATAGGTATATACATGTATACAATATAGATATATCTATAAACATATAAACACACATGTATACATACACACACCAATATAATGCACAGATAAATTATCATAGTAACATATTATAGCATATTATATACATTATATACATACATGCACATGTAAAGATATATAAGTATACAATATATTATTATAACTTTTTATATCTTATCTCTCTAATAAATTGTAAGCTCCTGATAGAAGTATTAGGTAACAACATTGTCTTGGGTAAATTTTATATCACTTTCATATACACATACATAAAGCTGTAGTCATTATATATGTTATTATACTTTTTATATCTGATGTATACACATATATACCAATTAGAGAGTTGCAAAACAAAGTGATACATAAGCTTTTAAGGGAGGGTAGTTAACATTAGAAAGTATCAGTAAGCACTTCATAGAGAGGGTGACATTTGAGCTGTGCCTTAAACGTTGGCTAGAAATTCAAGTCAATTGAGAGAGTAAAGGTATTCTTGGAATAAGGAACATAATGAGCAAAAAGTACAAGGGTGAAGATGTGAAAGGTCTTGAGTTTGGGGTGAGAAAACCTCTGATTTCATTTTCTCTTCTATAAAATGATTAGTCTATGAATGAATGAATATTAGAAGCATACAGTTTCATCTACTATTTTAGAAAAAAGAATCAGATAAGTAATCAGGGTCTGATTAGTATTCATGAGGTACTGTGACCACTTCCAGGTCTTCCTGGTCAACATATTCCCTGGCTACCTGAAATTAAACCATTAGAATTTCTTTTTCTGGTTCATAAAAGTTTTTCAGTCTCCAAGCATCTATCAAAATATTTTGCGTTCGGTTTCTATGATTCTTCAGAAATGGCTACCCATGGGCAAAGTGCTAACATTGGACATGGTAAGACTGGGCCCTGAAATCTGCCTCTCAGACTTACTAGCTGTGTGATCATGAGAAAAATCATTTCACTCCTCTCACTCTTAATTTTCTTATCTGTAAATTGGGGAGAATGATGCCTTTAGTACCTACCTCAAGGCTGTTGTAAGGCTTATGCAATGTAATGTATATAAAGTGTTTAATTTATAGTCTTTAAAGTGTTATATAAATTATTACTAGGCCATAGGCTGGGAAGGTCCTTAAGAGGAAGGTGTGATGGGAAAGGAGGCCTGAAGTCAGAGGAAATCATGGAACATCTGCTTCATAAGCTAAATTGGATCTGGTCATGGTATCTTTAAAAAAAATTTTTTTTTAACCAGGTGATTTGTGTAGTCTTAAAGTCAGGAATACTTTTAGTCACATGTTTCAAAGCCACAGCAAGAATAGTAGAAAATGGAGTCAAAATATGTTTAAGTACATCTTTACATAAATATACCTTCATTAAATGAGAATCCCATTAAATATTTTTCCTCAGCATGGTTTCTTCTAATGTATTAACTTTTAACCTCTGAAATAAAAAGACTGATAGGGAGATGCTCTTACTTTCTCATCTACAAAAAAAATGATGAGTTTCTAAATTTAGAAAAGGATAATTATCTGGTTTTTCCTAAGGCATTAACAAGGCTAATCATATCAGGAGATCTAATAACTAATCTCAGGGGAAAACATGACTGGTGACTGAACTCTTTCCTGATACTCTGTGGTTAAAGCAGCCTCTTTACCTTGCAAACTCGTATTCCCACTTTTGAAATAATTTGTCCCCTTCTAAAAATCAGTGTTAAGATGTGTGTTAAAATGCAATGTTAAGAAGATAATATTGCAGGGGTGGCTAGGTGGTGCAGTGAATAGAGCACTGGCCCTGGAGTCAGGAAGATCTGAGTTCAAATCCAACCTCAGACACTTAAAACAAAAAACTAGCCAGATGACTTTTGGCAAGTCACTTAACCCCAATTGCACTATCTTCCCCCCTCCAAAAAGCAAAAAAACAAAAACAAAAACAAAAGATGATGATATTGCCTCAATCCAAAAGAAAGCAATAGATGGAAACCTCTGGTGGTTGGTCTATGAACAGATTTGTGCCCATCCCACTATGATTCGGTGAAAAAGGACAGGTCAGGAAAGTTTCTAAACCAGCCCTACATCAATCAATAGCTCCATTGGCCATGGAATTTATCTTGCTTTGGGCTAACCACAACAATTGTGTCACAATGACTTAATTTAAATGTGCTGTATGGGAGAAAGAGAGGCTAAAGTGTTTTTTTGTTTGTTTGTTTTTTTGTTTTCAGGGTTAGCATTGGAAGGCATGACATCTCAGCTGGTGTTGGTGTTAGTACTAGAAACTAGTGTTACCGCCTCCTAATTAGTTTCCCTGCCTCCAGTCTTCCTCTATCCACTTGCTGTCAAAGTAATTTGTAGATCTGACCATGTGATTCTATTACTCAATTAACTCCAGTGGCTTCCTATTGCCTCTAGGATAATATAGAAGTTCTTCTGTTTGGCTTTTAAAGCCCTATGAAATTTCAGCTCAGTCTATCTTTCTAGCCTCATCAGACATTACTCTCTTTCCTTCACTCTGCAATCAGGTCACACTGGACACCCCTGTTCCTCACACATGGCACTCCATCTCCCATCTCCATGCATTTGTACTAGCTGTCCTACATGGCTGGATTGTGCTCCCTCCTTCCCTCTTCTTCTCTCCCTTAGAAATGCAGTGTGAACATCTTAATGTAGTTCTTCTGTATGAAGCCTGTGTCCTTACAACTGCTAAGGCCCTGTCTTCAAAACTTCCTTGTATTTAAGTTTGTATATATTTTTATTTATTAACTTTATATTTATGATCTTTATATTTTTCTATGTACTTATAGGCTTTTTAGCTAGAATGTAAATTCTTCAGGAGTAGGAATCATTTTATTGTGGCACAGTGGATAGAGTGCCAGGCCTGGAGTCAGAAAGATCCATCTGCCTGAGTTCAAATCTGGTCTCAGACACTGTAATGGTAATGGGAATTTGAAGATTTTTCCTATCCTTAATAAGCCTAAGGGAATTTGAAAACCTTCCTGTTTTGAAAATAAACTCTGCCCCCTAATAGGCTGAATGTAATCACATGGAGCCTGTGGTGGGAGGAGTTTGCTGAAAGGTGGCGCAGAGCCCACGGGAAGCTGGGAGTCAGAGCCAAATAGATGGTGGAAAAGAGAGGATGCTCAGGCAAGGAGACAAATAGGCTCATGAGTAAAAGTTGATTTTTTGCTACCTGTTGTGATAGCTAGACTTGTGTTGGTTTGTGGGAAGGCTAAAGGATGGTGTGACTCTCTGCTACATTGTGGTGCATTAACTTTTTATGTTGCTATGATGTAGTTGGTTTTCTGAATAAATGTTTTGCTTTTGTCTTATACACGGAGAGTGTTATATTTTGCAATTGAAAACATATGCATAGTGATTGTGGGCACTGAGAATGTTGTATTGGCACTACAGCTACTTACTAACTGGGTGATCCTGGGCAAGTCACTTTACCCTGTTTGTCTCAGTTGATTATCTGTAAAATGAGTTGGAGAAGGAAATAGCAGACTACTCCATTATCTTTGGCAAGAAAACCCCAAATGGGGTCATGGAGAGTTGGACACAACTGAAAAGCAACAACAACATGTTTTTATATCCCCATTGCCTAGCAAAATGCCTGGCACATAATAAGTGCTTAATAAATATTTGTTGATGGATTTATAGAGGGACAGGTAGGTTAGAGGCTAGGGCAAAGGTGCCAGTATCCTAATTAATCAGGATATGGGTACTATTTACGATTGCTAGGAGTATTTTTTCTTTTTTAATTTTCAAAATTAGGGTTGGGAGTGATGTTATTTTTAAAAGGCTTAATGAATTATGGATTTCATCTGCTGAAGCTTTTAAAAGGATACCAGAATGATAGATATAAGAGACCATTTAACATTCTCTTATATTTAAATTATAACCCCAACTTTGCTTGATATGCAATTAAATGGAAAATAATAATATCAAGAAAACCTATTCCTAATGGAAATGACTAGTTTTTTAGTTGATTGAGGTCAAAGGTTAATCATCTTTCCTTAACAAGTATATGAATAATATTACTTCCTCTGGTAACTGTTTATACAATGGAATATACAGAATCAGATGACTTAGAACATTAAAGAATTTTAGAAGTCATAATGTACTATGCCATCATTTTATAGATAAGAAAATCAAGGCACTGAGAAGCTAGATTACATGCACGACATCACAATACCAGTAAAGAGTAGAGCTAGAATTCAAACCTAGAACCTCTGATTTTTCCCTAGAATGGAGTCCTAAACATTTTTTTTTGTCTGTCATAGACTCCTTTGACCATCTTGTGCCCATCTTGACTCATCATAATGTTTTTAAATGCATAAAATAAAAGACATAGGACTACAAAGATAATCAATCATATTGAAATTCAACTATCAATTTATTTTAAAGTGTACAGGGGGCAACTAGGAAGCTCAGTGGATAAAGCATCATGCCTAGAGTTAGAAAGACCTGAGTTCAAATTCGGTATCAGACTGGATATGTGTGGCCCTGGGCAAATCACTTAACCTTCTTTGCTTCAGTTTCCTCATCTGTAAAATGAGCTGGAGAAGGAAATGGCAAACTTGTCCAGAATCTTTGCCAAGAAAACCCCAAGAGGGATAAGGAAGAGTTGGACCAGACTGAAAAATGACTAAAAAAAAAAGTGCACAGCCCTGAGATTACGAACCCATGCTCTAGAAGACTTTAAAAGATTTTTAAAGCTTCCAGACAGAACTCTTTAGACTTCTCCTTTCACTCTATTATATTCTTTTTTATCTCATATTTATCTGTATATATGTATCCAAGTTCCTAGAGGTCACTCACTCTGTTTTTTTCATCCATGTATTCTTTGTGCCAAATGAAATGAATTGCCTGTTATCTTTCTTTCAAGATTAAGGATTTTTATTTCTTTGTTTTTAGTTTGGGGCATAGATCTCAAAGAGAACCCCTTCTTTAGAATATGTAAAAGTAATGAATCAGAACAACAAAACCTAACACCTCTATAGAGTTTAAAGTACTTTCATAAACATATTACGTGATAATTTTTGTTTTTCAGTCTTTTCTAGTTGTATTTGATTCTTTGTGACTTCTTTTGGGGGTTTCTTGGCAAAGATACTGGAATGGTTTGCCATTTCCTTTTCCAGCTCCTTTTCCAGATGAGGAAACTGAGGCAAATAGGGTTAAGTGACTTGCCCAGGGTCACACTAGTGAGTGCCTGAGGTTAGATTTGAAGATGTCTTCCTCACTTCAAGCCTGGCACTCAATCTAGCTGCCCAGTATGTGATAATACTACTACTTTACATTTGAAAAATGATCTGCATTTTACAAAACACTTTAATGTTATTACATCACCTGGTCAATAATCCACCAAAAAGCATGTATTAAGGATCTATTAAGTGTCAGGCAATGTATTAGTTTGGGGTTACAATGAAAAAAATTTGTGAAACAATCTGCTTTTACCACATCATCAGGTGAGATAAAATGTACATATATAAGTATAAACAGAATAAAGGCTAAACAAATATAAATTTAAATAATAAACAACTAATTAATTTATATTAAATTCAATATATTAATTACAGTTAAAATAAATGTAATTAAATTATTAAATTGGTTTATATTATATACATTAATTAAAATAAGATAAATATGAAGTAGTTAAATATAAGGTAGCCAGGGAGCAATGATACTGGCATTTGGGGGAGATAGAGAAAGGCTTCCTGGGGTGGCTAGGTAGCATAGTGAGTAGAGCACTGACCCTGGAATCAGGAGGACCTGAGTTCAAATATGTCCTCACACACGTAACACTTTACAAGCTGTGTGACCTTGGGCAAGTCACTTAACCCCAACTGCCCTGCCCTCCCCTCTCCAAAAAGGAAAAAAAAAAGGCTTTTGTAGGAGGTGGTGCCTGAGCTGCATGCTGAAGGAAGAGAAGGATTCTCTGAGGCAGAAATGAAGAGTGAATACCATCCAGCTGTAGAGAATGGTCAATGTAAAAGAAAGAGTGCCTCGTGTGAAGAACAGAGGAAGCCATTTGCACCAGACAAGAGGTTCTTAAGACAACTGTGGATATTTCAGGGGTCTGTGTACTTCGATGGGAAAAAAAAATTTACATCTTTATTTCAATATAAAGAAGGGGTTTCCTGTGCCACTCCACATATTTTGTTTTAATCATTTAAAAACATTACTCTGAGAAAGGGTTAACACCAGATTGTCAAGGACTCCATGATGCACAGAAAGTTAAGAATCCCTGAACACAGGATGAGAAAGTGAGTAATGTATAATTTGACTGGAAAGATAAATTGAGGCCAGTGTGCAAAGTGTCTTAAAAGCCGAACAGAGAAACTCATATTTTATTCTACAGGCCATAGGGAGCCACTGGAGTTTATTGAGTTGGGAGTGAAAGACCCAGAGCAACACTTAAGGAATATCTCTCATGCAGCTAAGTGGAGGTAGACACCGACCTGAGGCAGGGAGACTGATCAGCACGTGGCTGCCATAATTTAGGTGAACTATGGCAAACTAAGATGGTGGCTATTTGAATTGAGACCGAAGAGAAGATCTGAGAGTTAATGTGGGAATTCTATTAAGGTTATGAACCCCAGAAACTGAAATGAAGGTGTTAGCTTTGAAAGAGAGAAATTTCTTTAGATATTAAATATTTGAGGCAGTAGACTGGAAAAGGGCAGTGGACCTAGAATGAAATGATCTGGACTTTTCCACTTTCCAGTTGTATAACTTTCACATCATAGGCACTTAATGAATCCTTATTGATTGATTGAATGTTTGATGTCATTCAACTTTACCCTCACTTTCCTTATCTCAAAAACTGAGATTATAGCATTTTTTTTTTCTTTTTGGAGGGGGGAAGACAGGCAATTGGGGTTAAGTGATTTGCCCAAGTTCACACAGCTAGTAAGTGTTAAGTGTCTGAGGTCAGATTTGAACTCAGATCCTCCTGACTCCAGGGCCAGAGTTCTATTCACTGAGCCACCTAGCTGCCAAGAGACTTATAGCATTTCACAGGGCTGTCATGAAGATTAAACATGTCATAAATAAAATTCATTATAATTGTAGAAACACTATATAAATACATAGTTCCTTCAAGAGGTCTTCTCTGAGTTTCCCATTTTTATTTATTTATTATTTTTTTTTTAAGCAATCGGGGTTAAGTAACTTGCTCAAAGTTACACGGCCAGTTATTTCTGGGTGGGTGCTGAGTGTTTGGGCCCAGGATTCGATCTCCAGGTCATCCCGACACTGGAGCCGGTGCTCTTACTCGCTGTGCTACCTGGCCACCCCTGATTTTCCCATTTTTAGTGCTTCCCCCAAATGCTATGTATTTATTTTGTACATATCCTGTATTTCTTGTTAAAGGTAGCTAGGTGCTACAGTGGATAGAGCAACGGGCCTGGAGTTAGGAAGACCTGAATCCAAATATGGCTTCAGATACTTACTAGCTGTGTGACCCTGGGTAAGTCACTTAACCCTGTTTGCCTCAGTTTCCTCATCTGTAAAATGAGCTAGAGAAGGAAATAGTAAATCACTCCAGTATCTAGTATTGCCAAGAAAACTGCAAATACTCTATATTTATTTAGGCACAAAGATGTTGTAAATCCCTGATTGAAAATATGTTCCTTGAGAGCAAGGACTGTCTTACTTTTGCTTTTGTATGCCCATTGCCTGGCACATAGTGGCATTTAATAAATGCTTGAAGATAGATTTCTTGATGAATGAGTTATCCAGTCTGTATATGTAGCCTTTATCTCTCTCCTGAGCCCATATCACCAAATGTCCTCAACTCTTCCACTTCCAATCCTTCACAAATCTCCCAGCTCACCTGTTTATTTACCATATTTTTCTACCTATCCTCAGCTACCTTTTCACCCTAAAAGATTGCCCCACCCTTATGGTTTCCTCTTTTGATTGGTGAGTTCCTCCTGAAAAATCCATTTTGAGGAAGTGTCCAGACCAGGCATGCTCACTCCTTCACTCCTCTCTGGGCTACATTCCTGATTCTTTAGACTTCTCCACCACTCCCCAACCTTCCTCCTTTTAGCACCATTGTGTGTGTGTGTGTGTGTGTGTGTGTGTGTGTGTGTGTGTGTGTGT
>NW_027187327.1:13281723-13317799 GCF_028583685.1 Petaurus breviceps papuanus
GTGTGTGTGTGTGTGTGTGTGTGTGTGTGTGTGTGTGTGTGTGTGTGGTGTTGTGTGTTGTCTTCCTTCATAAGAATTTAAACTCAACGAGGGGAAGAATTTTTACTTGTATTTATACTCCCAGGCCCTAGCACAGTGCCTAGCACTAACACAACGTGAATTTCCCCCTAGACATCTCCATTCTGATGTCTCATAGTTATCTCAAATTCATTATGTCTCAAATCAGATTCATCTTTTCCTCTCAACCCATGATGCCTTCAAATTCCTCACCATCCTTCTAATCATCTGCCTTTATAAACTTTGGGGTCATCCTCAGCCCTTCCCTCACTCTCACTCCTCCTACACAATATGTTGCCAAATCTAATCAATTCAGCCTCCATCAGGTCACTCATATCTGTCCCCCTCTTTCCACTAGTTCGTGGGTGGCACAGTGGATAGAGCACTGACCCTGGAACAAGAAGACCTGAGTTCAAATCGGGCCTCAGACACTTGACACTAGCTGAGACCTTGGCCAAGTCACTAAACTCTGATTGCCTCCTCAAAAAAAAAGTATAAAAAGAATGGAAAGGTGGGGTGAATAGTATTTTAAAATCCTATAACAGACAGAAAACTTTATATTTGATTCTGGAAGTGATAGGGAGTCATTGGAGTTTATTGAGTAGGGGAGTGACATGATCAGACCTGTGCTTTAGGGAGATCCCTATTTCCTCTAGTGTGAAATATTAGCTACTAAGCTTGGCATTTAAAAACCTTCACAGTGTTGCTTTTGTCCAGTTTTCCAGAGTTATTTCATCTTACTTCCTGTCACACAATGTGAATTCCAACAGAACTGGAGTCCCTGCTATTCTCTAAAGTTGGCATTAAATCCTCTGTCTCTTTGCCTTGTGTTGCTGACTCTACATGACTGTGATATTCTTCCTCTTCTCCCCTACCTCTGACTCCTCTGCTTTCTTAAAGGCTCAATTCAAGTACTACCACTTACGGAAGGTCTTTTCTGTGGCTCTTTTAAAAAAATACTACTTATCAATAATTACCAGTTATCCTTTAATTATCTTTTAAATATCATATCCATCCAGTAGAATATCATCTTCTAGAAGGCAGGGACTGGTTTTCTCTTTCTTCTTCCTACCTTCCTTCCTTTCTTCCTCCCTCCCTCCCTTACTTGCTTCCTTCTTTCCTTCTGTTCTTTCTTTCTTTTTAAAAAAATCTCTGGTGGCTAGCACAATGCCTCATATATAGTAGATGCTATGACCATGCCATCTCCTGTTCAATATACTCCATTGGTTTTCTATAAGGTTCAGTATTTAACCTAAAGTTCTCTGTTTGGCATTTAGGGGCAGCTAGGGGGCACGCAGTGGATAGAGCACCAGGCCTGGAGTTAAGAAGATTCATCTTCCTGAGTCCAAATTTGGCCTCAGACACTTACTGGCTGTGTGAATCTGGGCAAGTCACTTAACCCTGTTTGCTTCAGTTTCCTCATATGTAAAATGAGTTGGAGAAGGAAATGGAAAAGCACTCCAGTATCTTTGCCAAGAAAACCCCAATTGGGGTCACAAAGAGTCAGACATGACTAAAACAACCGAACAAGAAAAGTTTGGCATTTAAGACTCTTCACAACTGGGCTCCTTCCAGCTTTTCCAGTCTTTACACATCTTCCTCCCTTCCACATACTTCCATGGTCCAGTGATACTGGCCTACTTACCATTCCATATAATACTTCTCTCATATTGGTGGCTTTGCACTACTGTTTTTTATGCCTGGGTTGCTCTTTCTCCTTACTTCTTCCACTTAACATCCTTAACTTCTTTCAAAACTCAGCACAAATACCATCTTCTGAAGAAGGCCTCCATGGTTCTTTTCATTTCCCCCCAACCCCTCCAATCACATAAGCTTTGCCCTTTCTACTCTATCTGTATCTCTGGGCTATTAACTTAGGTGCTGTCTTTTCCTGTTGTATGTGGTAAGCACATTGAGGGCAGGGATTATTTATGTGTTTTTGTCTTTCTGCCAACCATCGTTTATTGATTGATTAGTGTTTATTTGCATGAACTGAATTATAAGCTATTGACTAAGGATATGTGTTCTTTTAATGGTTCATCAGTTTCCCAGCTTGGGTTTGCTCAGTAGGTGATACTTGGCACAATATCACCAGACTGCAGAGAATGCCTCTCATTTCTGGTTTAACAGCACTGATGATTTGGCATTGACAGGTAAATGCATAAATTAAAAGGCTGGTTGATTTTTACATCCATTTCACTTGCTTAGTACAGAGAGAAACATCAATATCTATTAAGTGAAAAAGGATAAAACAGCATGAAAAGTGTTTACTTTGCAAAATATGAAAAGTTGTCATAATTAATGGATGTTAAAACTCAAGAAAGACAGGTGACAGTTTTAATTCAGTTATGTTTCAATTTTTTGTGAGAAAAATTAATTTTTTTGTTTTCAATGAGGTATTTTAAGGAATCATCTCAAGTCTCCAGAGACAAGCATTTGCTAAATCGCAAATATCACATCTTGCTCAATCCATTTCCCAAAAAGCAGTCAGGATGATAAGGTTTGTCATATACCAGCATGAGAATTTTTTTAACTGAATTAATTTTCAGAAATAATATGGGAATTGAATCTCTGAAGCTCAATTTACTTCTCCCTGGGATATAGTGACACTCAACAGACAAGAACTAGGGGGGAAATATTAGAAATTGTATTTATTAATAGTAATATTTTGGAAAAAATTAAATGAATCCAATGAAAACATTTAAATGTTTCACATGTTGGGATTCTGAGGAAAGAGTATTCTTAGACAAAAAAAGAACATAGATAATGAGGATAAAGTGATTTGGTTTGTAGATAGTTAGAACTTGCTATGTCACATTTGTTTTAACATGGCTACAGTTCTGATCCATGCTTATTAGA
Source organism: Petaurus breviceps papuanus (assembly GCF_028583685.1). NCBI lineage: Eukaryota > Metazoa > Chordata > Mammalia > Diprotodontia > Petauridae > Petaurus > Petaurus breviceps. The sequence goes on from NW_027187327.1 coordinate 13,284,640, forward strand.
GTCATGGACTATTTACAGCATTGACTCTTTGGACTGTCATTTTCTTCTCTTCTCTAGCTGTCCAGCCAGCGTATGAGGTTTGCATTACAAAATGCAGCATGCTCTGCTGGAAGTAGCAAAAGGCAGACAGTATGCAGCATCTCGTGGACTCAGAAACGGCTTGAGGTCAGGAACTCAGAAGCCACAACTCTTGCCAATGACTTGTGTGATCCTCATTCTGCAGCTGTTACTGACACACAAATTACTACTGGGAAAATAGTTTGTGCCCAGATTCAATGGAAAAAAAAATAAACCCAACCCAACCCAAACTAAACTCACTAGACAGTGAGGAAGGGTCTACAGGAAGGTTGCTTTAGAACAGGATTTTCTTAGCATTTATCTGTGTGTGTTTGTATTTGTGTGTGTGTGTGTGTGTGTGTGTGTGTGTGTGTGTGTGTGTGTGAGAGAGTGATAGAGTCCTTTGGAAGTCTGGAGAAGCATTTGGAGCCCTTCTAAGAATAATGTTTTTAAATGTATAAAATGAAAACAAAACAAATGACAATGGAAAATATATTGAAATAAAATTAGCAAAACACATTAATTTTTAAAACAGCATCATGGACTCTAGGCTAAGAACTGCTTTAAAACTTTTGCAAATTCTTGTGCTCCCAAATTTTAAGGTCTGATTCGGGGACTGTGGTAAACTAAAAATTTTATGCTTATTGGACACTGGCTCTTGTAATCCAGACCAAAGTTTTTAAAGCTTTTATCTTAGTGTCTTTAAGAGTACATGGTGAAATTCTTGTCATAAAAACATAAAAACACACAGCACAGCCCTCTGTTGGTCATTAAGTATCATCTTCCTGACATTTTTCAGTAATAGTTTTGGCTTCTTCAACTGAATATTAAAATTTTATTTCCCAATTCAACATAGGGAAACTTTCGTGCATAAATCCAAAGTCACAATAAAGGGGAGGTTATGAATTAATTACACACATTCCCAACAAATTCTTCAATATTCAGTTAAAAAGAAACAATAAAAAGGTGCTCCCAAGGACCCTATCTCCACAGAATACACCATTTAATTTATGGAAGAATTTCTGCTAGAAAATTCTACCACTCATGCTTTATGCTTTTAAATATCTTCACTGCTTACTGGGATTCAAATCATTAAAAAGTGTCTGTGTAGGGTGTTGACCATATAATTTATGATTAGGAGGAAATGGTTTTCTTCTAATGAGTCTGTCAATCAATTAACCAACAAGCAATTATTTAAGAATAGCAACAACAACAAACATTTAAGTGCCTACTGCATATATAACGCTATACTGGGTCCTGCGGATGGTACACAAAAGTTTATGCAAGACATGGTACCTGCCCTCATAGAGTGATCTAGAAAGAAGAGGAGACAGCAAAGCAGACAGCTACAATACAAAAGGTATGATATACCTAGGGGCAGCTGAGTGGCTCAGTGGATACGGTGCTGGGCCTGGAGTGAGGAAGACCTGAGTTCAAATCTGGCCTCAGACACTCACAAGCTGTGTGACCCCAAGTCATTTAGTGCTATTTCTCTTAATCTTTTGGAGGAAGAAATGGCAAGCAACTCCAGTATCTTTGCCAAGAAAACCTCATATGGGGTCACAGAGTCAGATGTTCACTGCACTTCCATCCTGGATGAGATAGGGAGACCCTCCTATGTGCCAGGTATTCTGTTAAGTGCCTTATCAATATAACCTCATTTGATCCACACAAAAACCCTGGAGGTAGGTGCTATTATGATCCCCACTTTACAGCTGAGAAAGGTGAAGCAGACGGAGGTTAAGTAATATGCCCAGTGATATGTGATATACAGCATAAGGCCAGATCTGAACTCTTGACTTCAGACCCAAGGCTCTATCCATTGTGACACCTATTGACTTTAAAAGGAATAGCTATATTGAGATGTCTCAAGGACAGATGTGAGACTTAAAGAAAAAGGAAAGCTCTGAAAGTGAAGATAGTCATGAAGGCAGCTAGGTGGTACAGTTGATACAGTGGTACAGCACTGGGCTGGGAGTCAGTCCAAATCTGGCCTCAGACACTTAGTAGCTGTTTGACCCAGGAAAGTCGCTTAACCTGCCTCAGTTTCCTCATCTATAAAATGAGCTGGAGAAGGAGATGGCAAACTGCTCTAGTATCTTTGCCAAGAAAGCCCCAAATAAAGAGCTGGACAGGACTGGAAAGGACTGAAAAATAACGACAGAGATTGAGTCAAGACTTTTTTCTCTCTTGCCTTAACATTTGAACCCATAAGAGAGCATGCCATGACTGGGTGTGTTAATGTAAAAGGAGATGAGCAGCAGCATCTCTTTTATAAAATCATTTCTGGAAAGCGAGGATTGGAGTGGTGGCAATATAGAAACAGTCATTCTCTTGTCAGGAACTATCCTGAGCTAGAAGTATTGAAGTGATATTTGAGAATGCCATCATTCATAAAATGTAGTGGTCAAATGGAGAGAGTCTAAATGGGTAAATCAAAAGATTAATATTTTGTATAATCATTAAGTGAATATCTTCAGTTGCCCAGATTTCAACATGTATTTGGATGGATATTCTATGGGGCTTCATCCAGCAACAAGTTTTATCTGGCACAGACAGTACAGATGGCCAATGAACAGGGCCCAGAATTCAAAAGGAGGAGGATTGGAAAACTACAAAGTTCTTTTTTCTGACCCCAAGATTTCCATGAATACAGAGGTTCATCTCTTCAATATAAATAGTTTACTAGTATTGCTATGTGGCAACAAGATGGAGAATACTACTACCTCGAAAGAACTGAAGATGAACATGGCACAGAGGATAAAAGACAAGTTTGTGAGCAGACTGCAACATCTAGCCAACAAGGAACTCCAAAGAAGAGGGGCACAGAGTATCGTGAAGGTTGCGTATTGTTTTCACCATTTGACTTTGGGCTCCTTGAGAACAGGATCCGTCTTTTGCTTTTCTTCGCATCATCAGCACTTAGCATACATATTGCCTGGCACATAGTAGTTATTTAAATGCTTATTAGTTGTCTGACTGACAGGAGGAGAAGATGGGCTGATAACTTGGCAATCCCAAAGGATGACAGATGTATACCTGGAGAACTGCACTAGTATTCCCTTGATATCTCTTAGGACATAGCAAGAAAGACCTTCTTCATTCTGGGTAGACCTCACTATGGTTCTCATGAGTATGTGTGATGTAAACAAGAGTCACACATGTTGGATAGGCATGAATAGGTTTTGATCTGCATTACCAGAGGGAACTCCTGAATCAATGATATCACATTATGTATTGTTGTATGTGGTTTGTCCTTCATTCTCAATGAGGACCATGACATCAGGAAGCTGATGCTATGACTTGCAATTGAACTGGATTTAAGTGAGGCAGAGCTGTGCAAAGTCACCAGTCTCACTTTCTCCTCCAGAGCCATCTGAGTCCAGTGGCCAGGTATAGATCAGGACAGCTGGAGATGGCCCAAGATGCAGTAGGAGATTTGAGTATTAATTGAAATTCAAATTCCTTTGATCTGTCCCACTTGGGATTTGATTAAACAGAGGAATATTGGGGGAGGAGGAGGGAAGGCCATGGAATGTGACATCCATTGGATAGTCTTACCTATATTAGTAAGCCAATTGCATCTGTTTCTGTAAAAACATTATTTATAGGGACGGCCAGGTAGCACAGCGAGTAAGAGCATTGGCTCCAGTGTCGGACTGACCTGGGGATCGAATCCGGGCTCAGACACTTAGCACCCATCCTGAAACACCTGGCCATGTAACCTTGAGCAAGTTACTTAACCCCAATTGCTTAGGGACAGCCAGGTGGCTCAGCGAGTAAGAGCACTGGCTCCAGTGTCAGGATGACCTGGATCAAATCTGGGCTCAGATACTCAGCACCACACCCAGAAATAACTGGCCGTGTAACCTTGAGTAAGTTACTTAACCCTGATTGCTTTAAAAAAACAAACAAACCATTATTTATAGGAAATAGGCAAGTCAGTCCTGGTTTTCTGAAGCTAAAACAAGCTACTGAAACACAGTGACTTTATGAAAAAGAACTGACATCTATTATCATTATTAATTTATTCTCTAATTTTAAACTGTATAGTTTATTTGGTTTCTTAATTTATAAATTCCCCTGCTGTTCAGACTAGCTCCTCTCACACTATTATTCCAGCTAATCCTAGTCTAGAAAGAAAAAAAAAATGCATAGCATGTTAACAAAAGGAAGAAAGAAAGAAAGGAAGGAAGGAAAGAAGGAAGAAAGAAAGAAAGAAAGGAAGGAAGAAAGAAAGAAAGAAAGAAAGAAAGAAAGAAAAAAAGAAAGAAAGAAAGAAAGAAAGAAAGAAAGAAAGAAAGAAAGAAAGAAAGAAAGAAAGAAAGAAAGAAAGAAAGAAAGAAAAAGAAAGAAAGAAAAAACATTTTTGTTCCCCCATTTTGTTATGGTCTCCATGTTGTAATTTCCATGAATATCTCTTATTGTTCAAACTTGCCTCCGGGAGTCTCAGAGAATATCACAATAGCAACAGAACCTTTAAAAACTGGTTGATGTATGGGCAACAGAAGTTTGGAACAATGCTAGACTCACATTTAAGGTGGCTCCCTTCAGTAAAGTTGGAAGTTAAGAGGCTTCAGTTTATCTTAACATAGCTTTATCTTATCTTAGATGTTTCATTTCATGGATACCTGCCCAAAATTATTCTCTACCACCCTGATATTTTTAAACTTTACAGATTCTATGGTGCATTAAAGTTCCTACTTGTAAAAGGTACTCAGTGACTGCGCAGATTAATTTTTGTGACCTCAGCTTTGAGAATAGAATTAAGACAAAATGATCATGGAAATAGAAGGGCGTCTTCATGCTTTCTTTATAAATTTGATTATTTAAAGACAAAGCAATAGCAGATTGTTAAAACAGAAAAAGACACTGGGCATGGAGTCAGAAGTAGGTTCTAGTTTTGGCTTTAATATTCCCTAAATGTGGGCATTGGACTTAGCTTCCTTATATTTAAAATGAAGATACTGTGCTATATAATCTCTAAGGCTCTTTCCACATCTATAATGCTAGTTTATTTTAAGCAATCCAGGTACCAAATTAACTGATGATGCTTAAAACTTATAGCTATTCTCTAGCCTAACGTCCTTATTTTTTTGGAAGAAGAAATCAAAGCCTAGTGATTTATTCAAGATCTTGTAAGTATTGATTTGTTGTTCAGTTGTGTCTGACTCTTAGTGACACCATTTGGTTTTCATGGTAAAGTTACTAGAGTGTTTGGGTGGCAAAGTGGATAGAGCACTGGGCTTGGAATCAGGAAGACTCATCTCCCTTAGTTCAAATCTGGCTTTGAACACTAGCTGTGTGACCCTGGGAAAGTGATTTAACCCTGCTTACCTCAGTTTCCTCTTCTGTAAAATAAGCTGGAGAAGGAAATGGCAAACCATCCCCCTATCTTTGCCAAGACAACTTAAATAAGGGGTCATGAAGACTCAGATGTGACTGAAAATGACTTAACAACTGTTAAGCATTGAACTGGGAGAGCATTGATTCAAACCCCAATATTTTGACTCTAGATCCTATGCTCTTTCTACCATATTCTGTCTCTCAAAAGAAGTTCCCAACTCTAAGATGTCTTCACACAATAATTTTCAATAAATACTGAATAACTCATCGCTAAACTACGGGCAAACTAAAAAAAAAATACACATTTTTGTAACCCAACCCTTCCTTGAACTCAACCAATTTCTTACTAGATGATTCATTACAATAGTTTGCTAACTTAGAACCTGGAGGACTATATAGAAATGAGAGATTCTTAAGCAAAAAGGGCAGTTGCCACTAAAAAAGGAGAGAAAGATGAGTTTGCCAAAATCCTTTGCCTTAAACAACCCTAAATTAGCATGAAACAGAAAGTTTGGCATCAGTGTGAAGTTTCTTTTTATAGAGCAAACTGTGGACTCTAAAATCTACTATAGCTGTTTAACTTGGGGAGTTTCATTACCATTTAAAAATTTAACCCTCCCAGAGATACGCACACATAATCAAGTAATTTGGGGATTTAGGTAAATAACTAGTTGTTTTTGTTTTTATTGTATAATTTTCCTTTGGTTTTGGTTGTGAAAATTATTTTCTATGAAAATTGGCACGAATTTGGCACAAATTTAGCAAAAAATTGGAACATCTTACATCTCTCCCCCACCCCACTCCCCATGTCCTATCACTCCCCAGGAATGAATGAACACATACAAATAAAGAGACACATACCCCCCAAAAAAATAAAGTTTTGGATTACTGATTATTCTGTAATCACACTTGAGAATACACATGTGAGAGTATGCGGGAGGGCAGTTACTTTGAGAGGCACAGAGTGGTCTGTAGTTTTCAAATAGAAAAGTCCTTTAAAGTATTATCCTTTTGAGAAGAAAACTTTGTGGGGAGAGGGAGAAAAGGGGGAAAAACAAACGATGTGAAATCGTTCTTTTGATATTTATTTCCCATGTAACCCTAGGCAAACCAGTCATTTAGTCAATAGGTCAGGCAATAAATATTTATTAAGCACCTACTACATGTCAGGAACAGGGTTAAGCTACTTACCTTCTCTGCACCTCACTTTCCTCACCTGTAAAATGAGTGGATTGAAATTGAACTGGATGGCTTTTGCGGTCCCTTCTATCTATGATTTTACATATTCAAGTCATGCACAAAGCATTTATGCAGATGCCTTATTTCCTGTAAGAAGACATGATACTTATGAATTAATTTATTAATGGAGAGTTTCTGAGGAACGCTGTGGCTTCTCTAGTATGGAAACTATATTCTAGAGGAGAATGCTAGGTTTCGCTTCAGGAATTCTGAATTGAATTCTACTGATAATTACTATTTTTGAAATCATGGGAAATCTTTAAGTATCTTTGAGCCTCAGTTTCCTGTCTGTAAAATGGAGATAACCCCTGTACCAATGATTTAGGTGGCTGTGAAGAAAATGCATTATCAGTTTTGGTGCACTATATAAATTTATGGTCCTATTTATTACTTTAATGTGACCTTCAATGTTATTTAACACATCAGACTTCTATTTTCTCATCTGTAAAATGAGGGAATGATCAATGTGAGGGTGGACGTTAAGGTCCCTTTCAGCTCTAAATTATCCATGCTTAAGACCATATAATGCATTAGAGTGCTACCTTTTCTAAAGCAGGGTGAGGTGTCAAGTGGGAGGTATATAGGCATTATGACAGGAAAAGAGAGAACTCCAAAGGAGAAAAAAAATCAAGGAAGACAGCCATAGTTTCTTTTGCTCTCTTGGCATTATTAGTGCTACTGGAGAATAGAAGCAGGCTTAAGCATGATTACAAACAGCAAAAAAATTCTGCCTCTCTAACAGGACATTCAGCTTTCTTAGATCATAGAATCACTGACTTATAATTCAGTGATCCAGAAAAAACGTCTATTATATATTCACTATTATAAATATGGTAATTTAGAGGAGCATTGTAAGAGTGTTGTTTTTCCAAATGGAGCTCCATATAGTTAATCTTGTGATCACTGGAATGTTTTATGAGGACATTTATAAATGTTAAAGAGGCATGTTAAGTACGTTAGACACTCTGGAAAAGAACTTCTCTTCTTGATCATTCCATCCAGAGATTCCTTATTTTGGAAATGAATTCTAGAATAGCAGAGTCATAATTCTAAAATTAAAAAAATTAACCCCAGCTATGAAGAAATGCAAAGGTGGAAGATGACACAATGGTACTTAGTTCAAGTAGTAATAGCATTAAGATTTTTAAAACACCTCAAATAAAAGCATCACATCCTACTTTTTCCTTATCTTTCTTTCTCCTCATCCTCCTTGTCCTCCTAGACTTCATCCTCCTTGTCTTCCTTGTCCTCATCCTCATCCTCCTCTCCTCCTCATCCTCTTCCTCTTTCTCCTTCCTTCTTCCTCCCCCTCTTTCTATTTTTTCTTCTCTTTCTGTTTTTCCTTCTCTTCCCATTTCCTTCTCTTCTTTCTCTTCCTATTTTCCTCCTTCCTTCTATTTTTCTTCCTTCTCCTCCTTTTCCTCTTTCTTTTCCTCCTCCTCTTTTCTTTCATTGTTGGATGGCTAGTAATTCCTCAGGTTTTTAGCCAATCCCTCAGCTTTTAAACTATATCCCAACTGGTTTAGAGGTAGGTACCCTGTTTTTGAGCCCTCCACTACTTTCTACCTTTGTAAACTTGACTAATCATTGATTTCTCAGGTCATTGATTCCCTCATTTGTAAAAAGGCAGGGATTAGATTAGATGATCTCTAAAATACCCTTTGAATGTAAATTCTAGGATTCTATGAAATGCACCCCCCAAAATGGACTTTGTTTTAAGCATGCATGCAACACTTGACAAAGCATATGAATAACTTTATCTTAAATATGTTTATGAAACATAACAGTATAGGAATCAACCAACTGCTGAAAATTTCTTTTCTTTTTTTGGGGGGGTATTTTTGGAAGGGGGAAGGCAGGGCAATTGGTTACACCAGGTCACACAGCTGTTAAGTGTCTGAAGTCGGATTTGAACTCAGGTCCTCCTGACTCCAAGGCCTGAGCTCTATTCACTGTGCCACCTAGCTGCTCCCTAGATAATTTCTTAAATAAATTGTTAACACATAGAGGTCTAGCCTCATATGGCTTGGTGAAAATATGTATGTGTCTATAAAATGCCAGTCATTGAAAAAATTCCTTTAACAGCAATGCAAACATTTTAGTTAAATATTAATGGTAATACAAGGTTGAATTTCACACGTGGTTAGCTTAGCCTTCATAAAATCAATAATTAAAAAACTATACACACATATACTATGGGAATAATATGTAATACACAAAATCACCCATTGTAGCTGTTCTATTGCTACCATTTGCTTACTTTCTGAAATAATATGAATTCTTTACATTGTGAGTTTCTTAATGGTACTCCTTACCACAGTGTAATTTATATTAATAAATATCCATATGAAAATATTGGCTATAGTAATGTCATGCTTTTAATCAACAGAGGGAAACAAGTTAATCTTTTAAGTTATTCTAACATGAATAGATAGCATCTTAAAGGATTTTTTCCTTTATCTTAATCAGTATTTGCTCACACTAAATTAATCCAAATGTAAATGATAATTCTATCTGAATATTGATCCACATATTTACCTTCTAACTGCTTCTCATAAGATATAATAGATAATTATATTTTTTATCACTTAGGGTACATTCAATTTGAGTTTTAATATTAAATTAAATAAGCTGAGGGAGATCAATACACAAAGTTATTTACAATTTTATTTTGCCAACTGATTTACTGACTTAGGACCCACTGTGGAATGAGTTACAAGCAGGCAAGTAACAGTGTCTTTGGACAAGTTCCTTCACCAGTCTGGCCCTCAGTTTCCTCAATAAGAAGGGGGTAGAAGAGAATAATCATTTATTAAATGCCTACTATGTGTCAGGCACTGTGCTAAGCACTTTATAAACATTATCTCATTTGAACCTCACAACAACCCTTGGAGGCAGGTGTTATTATCCCCAGTTTACAATTTCAGAAACTGAGGTAGACAGAGGTTAGGTGACTTGCCCAGGGTCACAGAGCTAGTAAATATTTAAGATCAGTTTTTAACTCAGGTCTTTATGACTCTAGGCTAGGTACTCAATCCACTATGCCAATTGGCTGCCTCAGATTAATAACAATAATATTTTTAGAGTACTTTAAGGTTTGTAAATCAATTTTACAACTGTTATGTTATGTGACCCACCTAACAATGCTGTGACATTTCACAGATGAGGAGATTGAGACTTTAGAGAGATTAAGTGACTTTCCTAGGGTCACATAGCTGAGGAGTATCTGACGAAGGATTCTAATCCAGGTTGTTCAGGCTCCAGTACCAGTATCTGATCCACTGTGCCACTTTCCTGCATCATCTGGAGAACAAGGGAGACGGCCCTAATAATCTCTAATGTCTTTCTCTATCTAGTACACTGTCTAGTGAAGTCATTTTCTTAATTTTGTCCATAATTTTGAGAATCTTTGACCTATCATTATTGTAAAATAATACATCATTTTCTTTTTTATTTGTACCATAGCAACATTTTTGAAACATAACTTTAAAAAATCTAGTTTTAATATCCTGTGCATTTGAGAAAATCAAGTGTTAAATACTTTCTTTCACTAGTATTATATTAGAAGACCATATAATGGTATGGAGGTAAACCTGGGATCTCAAAAGCAGAGCCAGTAGGAAGCAAGTTCTGGAAGGTCATACTAAGCTGGAAAAGACTGTTAAATCTTTCACCTGAGGACCAACCAAGCTTAGCTCATAAAAAAGTTTGTCCCCATATTGACTGCAACGGGATGAAATTTTTGTGACCCAGCGTCACACGGTTAGTATCTAAGAGAACTGGGATTTGAAATCAAGTCATCTGACCTTACATCCAGTGTTTTTCCCACTGCACAAATCTTATAATGCTATAAGCTTTGATTATGCTAGTGAAAAGTTTTACTCTACTCTTTCCTTGATGAGATAACTAATAACAAAAGATTAAAAAAATCTTTTAAACCCCTTCCTTAATCAAGACAGTCTAATTGGTGAGATGGAAATAATGAAAATATTTCCAAGCCTGATTCTCTCCCATTCTTGTTTCCACTTATGAAAGGGGAAAAATGTATCCCCACTCTTTGTCTCTTAAGATCATTTAGTTCTGGAGCAAATCTTTACTTAGCTAAATTGATGCACTAGTTTCCAGTGGCTTGCATAGGCTGTCTGCTTCTGAAAATGGTGCTGAAGTTACTTAACAATAACTCCCTAAGTCTACCACAGGGCAGATGCAGAGAGATCCATTTTCCTTATACTCTTGATAAGCTCCATTATACTAGTTTACAAGAGTTAAATTCTTTGATACACCTTGAGGATCATCCATTCAAAGAAGGCTGTTTCTTTGTAATTATAATAATTTCTAATCCTCATTTTACAAATTAAGATACAGAGGGAACAGAGACATTATATGATATAATCATAGTCACAGAGACTACAATCAGCTCCCTATGATTTTTTTGAAAATGCAAATTGGTTTTATTGCAGTTGATGTATTAAGGTACAATTTGATTATAATCAAGTTTTGTGTTTGTTTATGTACAATTTCATGCACTCAAACATGTAGAGAACACAGATAACTATACCTCTTTGCAAGAACTGATCAGTAGCAACCTTCCCAACATCCCCTTCCATAAGCAATATTTAGGTCTTTGTATGATTATGAACATTTTTGTAAGTAAAGATCTTTTCTTATTAAAAATATCTTTTTTTGTATTTAAGTCTTTTAAATAGAATCCCTGAATAAGAGGTCATGTACAGTTTAGTTACTTTTGGGGCATACCTCCAAATTTCTTTCCAGAATAACTATATCATTGCACAGGTCTACCATTTTTTTACTTATTCATAATAACTATTATAGCTATCAAAATCAGTTCAGTAGACAAATCAGATATTAGTCATTTCTTGTAGATTGGCTGGATCAATGACTGACTTGGACTAAAATCTAGGATTTAAGGTTGTGTTCTTTTCAAAGAATTCTACTATCTCTAAATTGCACTTCTTCACTAAACTCAATTGACAATTTTCTCAGTGATAATTCATACAGCAATTATGGGAATCGGAGTAAAATCCTAAAGGACTCTGAGGGAATAATACCATGATGTTATCTTACCAGCAAGTTCATTTTTAAAATGATATCTTTCAGTGTTTGACCCATTCAAAATCTTTGAAATCTTATATCCAGGTATGAGGTTTCTGAGTAGTTTATAAACCCATAATTTCATTCCTTTATCTGAAACACATTTTCCAGAAAATATTTCACCAAACTCCCTTTCTACATTTCTGCATTGAAATAAATGAGAATCAAAGCATACAATTTTAAAGATATCTAAGGATATATATTGTCATTGAAGATGACATATATATATATATATACATATATATATGTGTCATTGAAGATGTTCTGCACAAGGTCTAAAGAAAATAATTTGTTAATAATATAGTTTTTCAGATACATCTTTTTATGTTGTTTAGTTGTTTCAATCATGTCCAACTCTTCACAATCCCTTTTTATGGGCTTTTCTTGGCAGAGATACTGGAGTGATTTGCCATTTCCTTCTCCAGCTCATTTTTTCAGATGAGGAAACTGAGGCAGACAGGGTCAACTGACTTTCCCAGGATCACAGTTATTAAGTGTCTGAGGAAGGACTGGAACTCAGATCTTCCTGATTCCAGGTCTTGCACTTTATCCACTTAGCCATCTAGCTACCTCTTTCAAACTAACATTCACAAACTGGTAAAAATATTACCAGAGGGGCGGCTAGGTGGCACAGTGAATAGAGTAACAGCCCTGCAGTCAGGAGGACCTGAGTTCAAATGTGGCCTCAGACACTTAACACAAAAAACTAGCCGTCTGACCTTGGGCAAGTCACTTAACCCCAATTGCCCTCCAAAAAGCAAAAAAAAAATATTGCCAAACTTCTGTCACCTAGCTGACCCCTTCTACAATAGAAGACATCGTAATAGTTGCATTGAGCCAAGGAATTCTGAATTATTGGTGTATTTTTAAATAATGAAGAAGAGATTGGTGGATTAAAGTGAATGAAAATGCACATTTCATAATTTTTACATGCAATATAATGGGCAGCCAATTGAAATAGTTTATTGATGTTTCTACCTTGGTCAGCTAGGTGGTGCAGTAGATAGAGCTCTGGCCATGCAGTCAGGAAGACCTGAGTTTGAATCCAGCCTCAGACCCTTAATAGCTGTGTGACCCTGGGTAAGTCACTTAACTCCATCTGCCTCAGTTTTGTCACTTGTAAAATGAGTTGGAGAAGGAAATGGGGTCACAAAGAGTCAGACATAACTGAAATGACTCAACAACAATCTTGAACAGGCACTACAAATGTGCAACCCACTGAGCCTAGAATTGGGTGGGAGAAGATTGTGTTGGATTTCTTTTGGGAGTATAAGCTGGGCTTTCAATGATCCCCCAAATGCCAGATACCACAGAAGCCATCTAAAGAACACAAAATATTCTCACAGAGGTGCCATATGGCTGCAAAGCAAACAACAGAATGCTTTCGGAGGAATTAAAATGACAGCTGTAATAGGGCAATGTTGACCAAAAGCTGCCTAAAGAACATTATTGATGATCACTTGCATGAGAGGGTCCAAATTAAATACATTGTAGAAGACAAGTACTCAAATATAGAAGTGTATCCATGTTCTAATTGCTTAGGAGTTCCTTCTAATGAAGGAGAGCGCAATCTATTCATGTCTGCCCATCTCATGTGCCTCTCATCCATGTCTTCAACAAAGTTCATCATAGAAGGTCCACTCAACCTGTTGGAAGACTTCCTCCTTTCCTGTTACAAATGGACCACTCTGACCATCCACCATTCACTTCTCACATGACCACCGCATCTTCTTTTTCTCCCATATAAGTCCTTGAGGAAATGTATGATTGAGAAAAAGAGGTGAATGAGACATAAAACAAGAATAAGGTAAAAGAAACGGATAGCCTGAGATACCTGCTTGACCATCTCTCCCTTTCAAAAAAAATAAAAAGGGAAGTATCCACTATGTTGGGCAAATCTGAAAATCTGATCTCTTTCCTTCTTAAAACTCTAAGTATAGTACATGAGATTATCATCTTCAGGATCACACACAAAATCCTTCATTTGGCATTCAAAGACCTTGAGAACGTTCAGTCCTCCTGCTTTTCTAGTCTTCTTACACCTTACCTACCCCTATGTTTTATGCAATCTCGTGACAATGACCTCCTTGCTTTCTTCAAACAAGACACCTCATCTCCTGTCTCTGCACTTTCACTGAGGCTGGCCTCTATGTGTGGAATTTTCTTTCCTCATCTCTGCCTGCTGGCTTTCCTGACTTCCTTTAAGTCCCAACCAAAACCCCATCTTCTTCAAGAAACCTTTCTCAATCCTCCTTAATATATTCTTTATGTTTTTATTCTGGTTTATCACCTATGGATCTTATTAGTTCAAGGTTATTTTATGTTGTTTTTCTTATGTAAACTGTAAATGGCCTGAGAGCAGAGACTATCTTGTCTTTTTTCTTGTGGTTAATATCTCCTAGCACTTAGCACAGTACTGGGCACATAATAGGTACTCAATAAATGACTGTTAATTTGTCTTGACTACAGGCACAAATAAAAAAAAATTCCACCCTTTTTTCTATTTTTGAATAGACTATCCTCCTGAAAATCCAAGGCAAGGAACATAGCAAGAAAACAAAAGATAGAAAACAAATAGTTCTATTTTGTGACCCATACACATAAAAGTGGTTGAAATACACATCCAGGTTGAACCAGAGATGTAATTAAAAAAAACACAAAAGGAAAAGAAGATAGGACAAAACAAGATGTAATCAGAAAAAAAGACTTATTTGCAACTGACAGAGAAACAGGCCACCAAAGGGTTAGGTAGTGGCATGCATTAGGCAGTTTTAAGAGATCCAGTGAAACCTCACATGCACTGCTGCTTGACAATAATGCACCACTGAAATACATGATAACTTTCTGCTTCTCAGGTTTTTCTTTGATGTGTGTGAAAAGTGTGAGATTGAGAGTACTTCTGAACAACATCCTTAATGAGCATAGCTAAACAGTATGGGGCACTTCTGCCAATGAATGCCACATGGAAGAACAAAGAGAGTTTAACATTTTCATCTCAATTCTGCAAAGAACTTATCTTTCTACCACTTGTTATCTGTGAGAATTAAAAGAACATTTTTCTACTAATCCTGTTTCTTAAATGGAAATAATTAACAAATTATCACCAATTAATAAAAAGAAAAGCTACCCCAGGAAACACTAGGCTGTTGTAACAGGATCATAGCTTATGAACATATTCAATGAGATGCTTATAGTGCCCAAGTTCCTTTGAAACATGGCATTACGGGGACAGGCTAGACAGATAACTGTCAGCAATGGAGGGGGAGGGGGCTGAAGAGCTAGTACAGAAATCTAGAACCATCAATTATTCTTAGACCTACCCCACTGGAACCACAGTTTATTGACTGTGCTATATTTTATTGGAACATTCCTCATTATATTTTTAACAACTCTCCATTGGTCAAATATATTACCTTGCTTCCTTTCTCTTTATCCTGTCACTCTATTTCCTGGTCTTTTCTTATTTTCCTGTTTCTCTTCTTTTTCTTTTCCTTCCTTGACCCCTGGAATACAGCAAAGCTTTTTCAGTAAAATCTACAACAGTGGAAAAGACATTGGTCTGGTAATCCAAGCTTTGACTTGGCCTTTCATAAGGTGTGAAGAAAACAAAGTAATCTATACACATGTACACACACACAAACCTATGCACACACACATAGCTCACAGTAGGTCTAGATGACAGTCGATGTGACAACCAGTACTAGAGCAGTCCATCACATTATCTTTGCTCCTACTCCCAAATAACCACTGCCATCTTCCCTTAAGTTCCCTCCCCCCTTCCCAATCAAATAAGTGAGGATGAAATTGGGGCATTGTATGAGAATCAGTGAGCTATGAATAATTTAGAGGAAAGTTGGGGAGAGGATACTATTCAGGAACCCTAATTATCTCTTCTTCCCACACATTAGTTTATAAACTAAGAATAGCATCCTTATTTTGTAGTACAAGAAAAAATTCTAGAATACTGCAAGAATAGCTATTTCTTACTGTACTTAGAATACGTCAGTGTAGAATCTTCATAATGAAAGAAATTTGCTGAAACTTCAATACTACAAAGGTCTATAATTTCAGTGGAATAGGTATTCCCTTCAGTGGTGAAGATTATGACCCTTTTACAATTTAGTAGATGATCTCAGAATCATAGAATGACCAAACCTCAGAGTGAGAGGGTACTGAGGATGGCATCTGGTCCAACCAGTCCTTGAGTTGGAATCACTTCTGCAATATTTCTTTACGGTAGATAAGGAAATAATTTCCATGCAGCCAAGTTGGTGATGAACCAGGGTTGAACTTTCTCACTGGGAGAAACCTGCTCATAAAGTCTTTAAAACAAAGCTATTGAAATGTGTGTGTGTATGTGTGTGTATTTATACCAATAAAAACATTCATTTTAGCCACAGGCCCCTGACAAAACACAACATGCAATAAGGTGCAGTCATCAAATTACATGGTTTTCTCACAAGAGAATAAACAACATCTCTAGAAAGGTAAGGATGACTGCCGGAAAAGTAATGTCTCTCTAAACCATGCCCAGAAAGCAAACTTGGGTTTCTTCCAATATTTTCCATGCTGTATTGTAACACTACCCTATAAATATATTCTCAAGCAATGTTAACTGGACATTCCATTGGAAAACCTAAATTGTAACATGCTTAAATAATAATCGATCATTTTATTTCTCCTTTAAAATTGTATTTCCTAATAATTCAAATATCTAACTACAGCAGATCATTGCGGGTGTGGGGGAGTATATCTGACTTGTGATGGATTTTATTTAGTCTCACTAACTCCTATAATCTCTGAAACAACTGCATCTGCTGTTGGTGCTCATGTGCCAGGAACTGTGGCCTCTCGGTGCATCTCAGCTTCGAAACCAAACCAATCTGCCTAGTTATTCCCTTGCACAGCAAATAAAACTATCATCCTTCATTACTGGTGGAGTGATGTTTCTCATTCAGAGTGACTTTTCAACTCTATATCATTTTATGCCACCATTTTTTACTGCCAGTGTTCAGTTACATTGTGTACACAGTTTCAGCAGTTTGTTTATTTGTATTTTATTTATTTTATTTGTATTTACAGAAATACTGGTCCTGAGACATTCCTTCACCATACTATCAAAATGGCTGTTCCATACTCAATTTTAGCTAAATTAGTTGAATGGCATGTACTATCCTCAGCTCTAAAATGATTCCATATATTCTTTATAGAAATGTTGTTCAGCTGTTTTAAGTTGTGACTCTGTGACCGCATTTATTTTTTTGTTTTTTGCTTTGCTTTTTTGGAGGGGTAAAGGCAGGGCAATTGGGGTTAAGTGACTTGCCCAAGGTCACACGGCTAGTAAGTGTTAAGTGTCTGAGGCCACATTTGAACTCAGGACCTCCTGACTCCAGGGCTGGTGCTCTATTCACTGTGCCACCTAGCCACCTCCACTTAGGGTTTTCTTTGCAAAGATACTCGAGTGGTTTGCCATTTCATTCTTCAGCTCATTTTAAAGATGAGGAAACTGTGGTAAACAGCATTAAGTGACTTGTCCAGGTTGACACATCTGTTAAGTATCTGGGGCCAGATTTGAACTCAGGATAAGTCTTTCCAACTCCAAGTCTGGTGCTCTACCCAGCACTATATATATACCACTATACCACCTGGCTGCTATAGTAATAGCAACTTATAGAAACTCCATAAAAATGCCAATTACAAGCTGTGCTTTTCACCTAAAAATGCGACTTTGCTGATGAAATTCATAGGATTATATCATCATAGGATTTAGAGCTGGAAAAGGATCTTAGATATCACCTTGAGCAGTCCCCTCATTCTAGAGGAGGAGATTTAGTTAAAATGAGGGTTCATATTTATTATCTAAAGGCTGGCTATCTCTCTGTCATCTATCTATTTATCTATCTACCTATCTTTCTGTCCATCCATCCATCCATCCATCCATGTCTATCTGTCTGTCCATCCATCCATGTTTGTCTGTCCATTCGTCCATCCATCCATCCATCTGTATTCTGTCCGTCCGTCTATCCATCCATCCATCCATCTATACATTCATCTATCTAATTTGGTCCAGACATGCTATTTCATTAGTGCAGAGATCTTACATCATGAAAATTTACTCTAACTATGAGGGTCAACAATTTATCTGTAATTTAATCTTACAGCATTGCCTGGGGGCTCTGGGTTGAACAATTAGTAGAGCTCAAATGCAAAACTTGAACCCGTGCTTTCCAGACTCTAAGGCTAGCCCTGTAAGTACTGTACCACATTGCTTAATAAATGTTGACTGACTAATTGATTGATTACCCTTCATAGCTTTAATGTACCATTTTTATGTTAAATAAACTTTAGGAAACTTAGAAAATCAAAATAAAGGTCCTTCTTAGGAGGAGAGAAATTTAGCACAGATCCAGATATAAAGGAAATTAAAAGATGACTTAGTCCAATTCCTTTTTCTAGACGAGGAACCTGAAGTTGAGGTTGATTCTGTGAAGTCCCTAAGGCCACACAGCTAGGATTAGAGACAGAATTTGACTGTACTCTTTGCCCTTTAACAGCCTCACCCTTTCTTCCAACAACAATTTTATTTTTCTAGACTGGAAAGTTAGCAGTTTTCCAAGGTCACTTCAAAAACAGCCCAGGAAACTGTTTTAGAGTCCCCATGTTACCTACAGTCCACGTGTTTGTGTGCTTTTGGCTCTGACCATCACTAACATTTTTGCTACCTGGCTGAGTCTACGTTTGAGCTATGTTGTATCACATTAGGACCATATTCATTACTGGAAAGAGTTATTTATCACTTGGAATATGGGTACAAGGAAATGGTCTTCATAGGGTTTACAAGAGGTTAGTTTCCTCGGAGAGGGAAAAGTTAGATGTAAGATCTTGTTAGCACTTAAAAATTTTCCAATGTAAAAATGTTACTAGTGGGGCTTGGGGTCAAGAACAAACTTTCATAGATGTAAAAACCAATAGGTTCAAATGGGAAATATAATAATTCTGATAGTATTTAATCCTTACTTTTTTATTTACTCTAAGGTAATGAATGCTTAGGCATGACTGATATAGTGTTTTAGTTCTAAATCTTCTCTTAGGTAATACAAAAATAGCAACTAAATGTCTGTCTCACTTCTTCAGCTATGTAATAACCATCATTTCTAGCATTTTATATTTTGGTAGCTTGAAGTGTTCTCAACAACTACACAGTCTTTTATTCATTTCTAGAGAATACTGAAGTGGCAAAGTGGTGAAAATTCTGTCCATCCTTCCACTTCTTAGAATAAGAGGAAAAATAGATTTTTACTCTGAGAAACCATAAGATTTTCCAGCTCTCAAATTTCCAAAGGAAAGCTACACACAATTTTATAGTTAGCAATCATTTGGAGACTTTACGGACGTATGCAGAATACATAGTATATGTAATATTTGCCTAGTTCTAATGGTTTTATGCATGTTATATGTGTACTGTGTTGTTCAGTTGTATATGACTTTTTGTGACCCTGTGGACATAGCATGACAATATTGTTTGTGTGGTTTTCTTGACAAGGATACTGTAACAGTTTGCCATTTCCTTCTCTAGTTGAGGATGCTTCCCAGTGAACTCCTTGCCCAGTTAGTAAGTGTCTGAGGTTGGATTCGAACTCAGTTCTTGACTGACTCTAGGTCCAGGGCTCTATTCACTGAGCCATGTAGCTGCCTCTATGTATACTGTACCTACAATTTAATCTTTGATTTACCACACCATTTACTGTGTCTAAAAGATATTTCATGCTGTAATGAAAGGGATTTTGGAGCTGGAGCATTCTGTTCAAATCCAGTCTTTGATATTTAACTACCTGTGTGACTTTGGACATGTCATTCATCCTTTCTGGGCTTCAATTTCCTTCTCTGTATATCTGGAAGGATAATACTAGATTTACTCTAATCTAACGTCTCTTCTAGCTCTTGATCTATGAGGCTAAGAGCATGATACTTTAAAGTCCATTTCAGCTCATCATTTATCACCTATGATTAATTGAGGGATAGACCAATATTTATGAGTGGTAAACTTTTGTAAGCAAGCCAACCAAAAAATTTAGAGGTAGTTGGAGTAAGTAAAGAAAAAAAGAAAGAGCACTGAATCTGAAGCAGAGATTAAAGTCTTGGCTCTACCCCAGACCAATTCTGTAACCTTGGTCAAAATACTTTACTTCTCAAGGCCTCAGTTTCCTCATATGTAAAATGCAGGGTCAGACTAGATAATATCTATGGTTTCTCCCAGCTATAATATTTGCTTCCTTAGAACTATGTTATTTCTTTGGAAAAAAAAGATAAGAATGCCATTCCTACCCTCACCCTAGTATCTATTTACATCAGCTTCCTCTTTAGTACAGGAAATAAAGAATGAGAAATTAGTCCCATTCCAGATTTTTATGGAAATCAACCTGTGTGAGTTGCCAGTATGTGTTGTCACTTAACTAGAACGTATTATAATGATATATGTGCTCCAGATAAATAATGGTAAACACTTATTATCACCCATAGCTTCTAATGAAGCAGCACTATATTGCTTTTTATTGGTAAGTTTCTTAAGTCATTCGGAGATCATTAACATTCACAACAGAGCCAAACAGAAACTGTGACAAGCGCCTCTAAAAATACTGCTTATTGGCAGCTGTTCCATGGAAGAGGTATTTTGTGTTCATTGGAAACATTAGTGTGTGAGTGAAATTTTCCAGCTGTCTACAAAAATACAGACCTGGATCACATAAAGGGCACATTTATGAACTTTTAGAAAAAAAATAAACATAACAGGAAGTATTACAAAGGAGCATGACTGTGTGCTCTCTAGGTTGATTTAGTCTACTGACCCTGAAACCAGTTTTGTCTTGATATATTGGTATATTGGGATCTAGTTGTTATTCTAAGTTTCTGCTGCTTGTTGTCAACAATATTCTGTAATTTTTTTTTCTGTCGGTTATTTTCAGTCATGTCCAACTTTTTGTGACCTCATTTGGGGTTTTCTTGGCAAAGATACTGCAGTGGGTTGCCACTTCCTTCTCAAGCTTATTTTACAGATGAGGAAAGTGAGGCAAACAGGGTTAAGTGACTTGCTTATGGTCACAGCTGGGAAGTGTCTGAGGTTGGATTTGAACTCAGGAAGATGGAGTCTTCCTAACTCCAGGACCAGCACTATATCCACTGAGCCACCTAGTTGCTTAATATCTGTTGAATTGAATGAGTTATAATTTGTATGTTTATGGGACCTTTTTCTTTAGTCCTTGTGTTTCATACTTTTGCTCAGCTGGATGATAATTGAAAGTACTGAATGGTAGAAGAACAAAATCTGGCCTCGTATCATTCAATTAATCAACAAGTAGCAACAAGCTGCCTCTTATGCACTATGCTGAAATGAGGGAACCAAGATTTGATGTGTTAGACAGTAAAAGCTGGAGCTTCATATTCTCTTGATGTCTCCATGTGCCTGGTTCTGCCACCAGGTAACCAAAGTTTGGTTTGGCGGCAATGCTTTCAAAAGTGATCTCTTGCTTCTCAAAATGCACAGAAAAAACCCAGGCAAGTATTTCAAATTGAGGTGCAGCGTGTGAGCTTTTCTTGCTCTTCTGCGCCATTGCATCCATGGTCTCCTATTGTTCATCTTGCTTTGTATGGCCCCTTAATCTGTGCCTTACTCAGACTTTGGCTGGATATCCAACTAGAGCCGGTCCTGATCAATTTCCAAGTTTTCTGGAGCCTACCTTTACACCATGTCTTGAATTTGTCCCCCTTACCCCATTCATACAGCCTTTATTTTAGTCATCTCATTCAGACTATTGTAGACTAATTTGTCTCCTTGACTTCAGTCTCTCTGGAGTAGTCTGTCTATCCTGGATATCAGATTGGAATAGTCTAGTCTATCTTGGATGCCATATCTTTCCTATCAATATGAAATTGGTATTCCCCAAAAGAAGAGATCTGACCATATCATCTGTAATGGTGCCATAGTTTCTTTCTTTCTATGGCATTAAGTGACTTGCCCAGGGTCACGCAGCTAGTAGGTATCTGAGGCTGGATTTGAACTCAAGCTCTTCTGACTTCAGGCCAGTGTTCCATTCACTGTGACATCTAGCTTCCCTGGCACTTTAGTTTCTTGAAAATAAAAGATGAGCTTCTTGGCTTGGAATTTAAAGTCTTTCACAATCTGACTCCCTTCTAATTTTCTTAAAAACAGAGTTTAGGTATCATATCCTAATCAAGGTCCTTCATATTCAACTCCAAACTCTACCATTCCCCATCCCACAATTATTAGTAGCTTTCTTGAAATAACTTGATATGAATGCATATATACTTTGAATTAATTTACTTTATACATATTGTGGAACATAAATTCCTTGAATTTTGGACTTGTTTTGTTTTTGTTTTTTGTATACTCAGCACTCAGTATTGTGCCTTTTATTTAGTAAGACCTTAAATCATGTTGACTGAAGTGAATTGTTGAATTCTGCCTGACTAATGAGTAAAGGAATCAAAAACTGAGTATTGTTTATCAGCTATACATTACTGCCTAGCTCCAAAGAAGTTAAAAAAATTATTCTTATTACTTTCAGTTAAGATTTATTCTAAGTAGCTACCATAAGTCATTGGGATCAACAAATAAACAACATGAATTATGATTTGGCAGAGTTAAAAATAACATCAATCTTTGAGGTTGGGTCTATATCCCACATAATAAAGCCAAAGCATTAATATGATCAACCATTCAGCAACATATCCAAGAAGGTTCAAACTAGTATGTGGAAGGTACAGATTTCCATTCTGATGTATTTAATTCATGAAATTTGATTACCTGCATCTAATTTGCATTTAGTCTCTGATGTATGTAGAAACACAGGGTAAAGCGGAAATATGCTATTAGTTGCTTAATTTGATCAACGTAGATGGCAGAGTAGATGATTTGTCCCAAGTAATTCAGTTTGCCCAGTTGAAATTAACCTCAGAGACATCTCATTCTAGGACCTGCAATATATTTCAATTTAAACTTCCTGGTTTTTTTCTAAATTGGGCTGTAACAAGCCTCTTATCCTTGTAGTTACTACTACAGGGCCCAGTCTTTGTCTACTGGAGTCAGTGATAGGAAATTACTCTGAAAATTCCTGGCTTCCTTCAAGTAAAAATCCCATTATTTACAGTAATCATCTTCCAATCCCCCTTTATGCTAGTGCCTTCCCTCTGGAAGTCATTTCCTGTTTATTCTTTACACGTCTTCTTTGTACATAGTTGTTTACGTATTATTTCCCTCTGTGAGTTCCCTGAGATCAGGGACTATTTTTTGCCTTTATTTGTATCCTCAGTTTTTAGCCCTGTGTCTGGAACTTAATACATCTTTATTTACTGTCTAACTAAAGTCTATGAATCATCTAGTCTATGTAACTCATTTTACTAAAAAGGAAATGTGTGACTTAGTATACAAACAGCTTTTACCCCATGATATCCCAGAAGTTTAGAGCTGGAAGGGGCTTCAAAGATGAAGAAACTGAGGCCCAGAGAGTGCCTCAGGTGGAGTGATAGAGATACACAGGGGAACCATGGGGACGAGAAACTAATTCCCTTGATCATTGCTTGTTTCATTTTGCAAGTTAGTCACAGAGGCAAGACTAGAGCCCATTCCTCTAAATGATGCTCAGTACATTTTGAGACAACCTCTCTTAGAAATCAGGTAGATGTGCCAGCTAGCTAGCAGAGTGGATAGAACACTGGATACGGAGTCAAGAGAACCTGAGTTCAAATCCAAACTCAGACACTACTAGCTGTGACCTTGGGGAATTACTTAACTTCAATTGCCTCTGGGGGAAAAAAAGAAAGCAGGTAAGTGACTCATTGAAGATCTAGGAAATGTGGTATTCTTAGCAGGATTCTTCTCTCCCCCCAACTTCTCCACATAATCACTTTTACTGCTGAAGGAGCAAGAGGCCATTTTATATTTTTGTTTGTAGTATCCCCTGTGGGGGATAACTAACTCACACTAACAGATTAGGGTCCCAGAGCAAGGTAAACTACATCCAAATTCGAGGTACTTCATCAGGTCATACAATTAAAACTATGATTCACAAGCTCCCTTAAAGGTAAAGGCTTACCATTAAGCCACAAGAATTCAAATAGCTTTTTCCTGTGCTTCCTTTCTTTTTTCTTTCTCTCATTTTCTTTTTTCTCAATTACATGCAATTTTTATAACGTTATTTTTTTTTTAATTCTGAGCCTCAAAATCTCTCACTCTTTCTAGCCTCTCCCACACCCATTGAGAAGGCAAGCAATACAATACCCATGCTATTATATGAAGTCATATAAAACGTATTTTGATATTAGCCATGTTACAAAAGAAAACATAGACCCACCCACCCCAAAACAACAGCAACAACAACCAAGAAAGATAAAGTAAAAAAAATGTGTCGTGATCTGCATCACTTCTTTCTCTGAAGAGCTTTCTATATTTTAAACTACTGTTCTGCCCTCTGGCTCAAAGCTGACTTTGTGATCATTCAGTTTGTGCATTTGTGTCATAATTTCAAGACTACATAATCCCCCCTGGTTCTGCTCCACCTTCTCATTTCCTTAACGAACGGGTCAGGAAGCCAGGAAATCAGAAGAAAATGGTTATGGAGGGGAGAGAAAAAGGAGAAGGACAAAGAGGAAGAGAAGAAGGAGGAGGAGGAGAAAGACGTGAGTCTGGCTCACAATGGAAACAACACTGGTTCTTGATTTAGAGCAATGGCTCCAGATCTGAATTCAAATCCTGCATCTCTTATTATGTGACCCTGGGCAAGTCACTTAACCTCTCTGCATCTCAGTTTCCTTTTCCATAGAATGGGGATAGGATTAGATGGCCTCTAAGATCTCTTCTAGTGTTAAAACTATATTTCTATGATTCCTTATTCCTCCTCTAAAAATCAAGGTATACTGATGTTAAATACAATAGCTTTTGTCTTATAATAACCCACATTTTGGGTGGGGGATGAGTCTCTTGAGTCAAAGCACTTAAAACAATCTACTCTTCCACTGTCGCGACATGCAACTAAACTTCAGTGGAGATGGGTTGATCCTTAGATCATGACTCCAAAGGATACTTTGTTATACCTTGGGTTAGCATTTGACCTATCTGAAAAAATGGCAGACAAATTCTTAACAATTACCCAAGAGCCCCCAGAACTATCCATAGTATCATCTGATGGTAGCTGAAATTGAGAAGAGGGAGATTTGGAAACTTCTCCCTGTTAATTAATATAGGATTGTCAGATGTGGAATAAAAGCTATTTATCTCAAAATTAGCCAAGATACATATCCATATCATATCCACATCCATATCCATACCCATGTCCATATGCATATATATATATATATACATACATAAACACATATATGCTTACACACATAAATACACATATACCATATATATATAAATATTCACATTAGTAAGAATAATTTCAAAGCACTACAAGACTCTATTGGGTCAGCTAGGTGGCACAGTGAATAGAGCACCTGCCCTGGATTCAGGAGGATCTGAGTTCAAATCTGACCTCAGACACTTAACACTTACTAGCCATGTGACCTAGGGCAAGTCACTTAATCCCAATTGTCCTGCCCTTCCCCATCCAAAAAGAAAAACGTAACAAAAAAAAATCCCTCTATTGCTAAGATATCTAAAAACAACTTGTTTATTGACAAATAATAATGGAACAAGCAGATTATAAACTCCTTGGCAAGGGCTACATCTAATAGTATTTTTCTCTTTTTGTATCTTTCATAAGCATCATGCATAGCACGGGATAAAAGTAGATAGTTGATGGACATTTGTTAATTGATTTAAATAACAAAAACAAAACTATACCATTCTGTGGAGGAAAAAGGGACTGGTTTCCAAACTGAATTTTATAAAGCATATATCATCAAAATAAAAGTGAATAGTTGTAATGAAACTCACAGGTCATATACATTAAGAGACTAAGAAATGATAATTAAAACAGAGAACAGATATTGGTGCCGTCATCATGAATCGGAAAGGAAGTAAATGTTGTTTATTATGGAAAGTCCATAACTAGATTTGGTTCATATAATAAGAGGAAAACAGAAAACAAATTATACTAAACTTAAAAAGAAAACAAACAACAATCTGCTCATGATCTCAAGCAGAGAAACAAAGACAAATAAAGGACAGAACTAAAGGATAAAACTGAAGGAAAAGAATTGAGCACCAGAGAAAGTGAAAAAAAAAAGATACAATAATAGAACTGGAAGAAACCTCAAGAGATTATCCTGAAATTAGAAATTAGCAATGTACCAGAAATAAAACTTTGGTTGAAAATTCAGGCTCCAAGTAGTTTAGTGATTGTCACTGGGGGAAAACAAAATGTTTGTACAATACTCTCCATGAATTCTTTTTGACTTGATAATTTTGCATTGTGCTTGCAATTCTCTTTTTTTAACCATCCCTAATTTTCCTTTCTTTTTCTTTACACTTACTAGATTAAGAGTAAAATATTCTGAAGTGAGTAATTGATGGTAAGGATTTATTGGACCATTATAATATGTTAAAAAAGACCAACCTATTAATTATGAGGTAGGGAGGTTAGAGAAAGGTAAAGAAGACATAGAACCTATACTCAAGAAGGAGAAAGAGGAAGAGAAGAAGGAGGAGGAAGCGAAACAGGTGAGTCTGATTCACAGGTAATAAACAGTGGAAAGAGCATTGGTTCTGGATTTAGAGCACTGGCTCCAGACCTGAGTTCAAATCCAAAATCTCTTATTAGCCATGTGTCCCTGGCCAGGTCACTTAGCCTCTCTGCACCTCAGTTTCCTTTTCTGTAGAATGAGGGTGGGATTAGATGGCCTCTTAATGTCTCTTCCATCCTTAAAACTATATTCCCATGATTCCTTATTCCTCCTCCTCCAAAAATCCAGGTATTCTGCTATTAAATACAATAGCTCTTGTGTTATAATTCATATTTTGGGTCAGGGATGGGTCTCCTAAGCCCAGCAGAAGATATAGAACATTCAAAGCAGCTGAAGATTAATCAATTTAGGAACTCCTGATATGAGAATTCACTCCACTGAAATGGACTGCACCTTTCTATGCCATAGTGCACAATTGCTGAGGAGCTTCCTGAATCATATGAAGGTTAAATGCCTCACCAGTTGATATGCAACTGGTAAATATAGGAGATTAAATTTCAAAACAGGAATTTTGGGTACTCAGAACAGTATTTGATTTACAAATTCATGTCATCTTTTTTTGAGTAGATAAGCATGTAAAATTGCAAAATGACATGGAGGACCCATTTTAGACATGACAAAAATGAAAGAGAAAGGCCAGATAGGAAGTTATAAATTTTGTCCACTGTTTAATTTTCACAAGCCTGCCAACTTCCATTAGATGCTGAACATATGGGTCAGTTATTTCCTTGGTTAAAACTTCAATGACCAATTATAATTTTTTGCACCTGATCACCAGTTACCTTCCAACATTAGCTTTAGGTTTAGTACTAAGATGACCTAGATAATTTCTCTCCTTGAACTTAAACTTGACAATGACTGGAGATATAAGAGAAAAAGATGACCAGGATTACATCTCTCCCAGTGAAAACACAATTTGCTGGGATAAAGGAACATTTATTTTCCTGGACATTTGAAGAGCAACTTCAGGAAAGGAAATATGAAGTGAATGTGCATGGGAATTAATATTTAGCACAGATCAACAATTTTGCCGAGAAGTGTCTGAAATCACACTTGGATCTAAAGTTCCCTAGAGTCTGAGAAAGGGCCAGGGTTATATTGTTTATTCTAGCAAGTAGAGAAAATATTTCAGGTACTCAAAAAAACCTACACAGTTCCAGTGTTTCTGAGGGGAGTCCAGCAGGTGACTAATGCACAGGACTTATTCATCCTGCCTTCGGGGGATATTTGAGTCCAGACACATTAGACAGACCAAGCTGGTTTAGCAAGTTACGCTTTTGGAACCAAAAATTGTCCAGCATGGGTGTACTTTTAAGCAACAAAAAGCCTACTTTTAAAAACAAAAGGTTAGGCCTATGATACACAACAAACATATGCCCCTGGTGATTATTTTCTGAACAAAAATCTGGATTTGACAAAATTTTTTGTCTGATTTCTGAATGTTTTTATATTAAAATTCTTTCAAAGGTAAAATTAAATCAAATTAAGCAGACTTACTTTTATGAAATACATACAATTTCATAAAATAAATAGAAATTTATTAAAAAATAAACATTGATGATTTATTATTTTGTCATCATTTTCACCACTTAACTGCTAGAATCGATGTCTCACTGTTGTTCCATTTTTTAATTGTCTAAAGAACTCAACTTGCTCATGAAAATTTTTTTCCCAAACATCTCTTGGCAAGCTTGTAGACATTTAATTTTCATTATCAAGAAAGAATTCATAGTCAGAGTGGCCAATGATAACTTTTCTTATCTTCCCAAAATTTGTTAGTAAATAAAAATGATCTCTTATTATAATGTTCATTTCCAACAGTGAGAAGACATTTACTCTCTTTTTTAAAATAGCAATGTGGTACATTGGAAAAAGCACTGAATTTGTGTTCAGAATAACTGGATTCATATTCAGATTTTTCTTCTTACTACCTTGGATGTGTTTATTAACTTTGATCTTATTTTTTTTCTGCTATAAAATAGAGGGATTAGTGTAGATTAGTATTAAGGTCACTTCCATTTCTAACTCCTATAATAATCTCAGAAAATGTTTAAGTATGGTCACCCATCTATTATTTTTAGAGAATTTATTGTAGTCTTATTGGTTACCAATTGTTCAGTAAGCTCAGTAAGATTTAAAGACATAGGAATATTTAAAAATATAACAAAATTGAAATGATTTCTATTCTAATGTTCTCCTTGAGATCAATTCATTCTGAACTTTCATTCCCAGCTGAATACATGATAATTGATAGAAGTTATAAAAATTCGTTTTCCAAAGTACAAATAACCCAAACAAATATCTAATGTACAAATCAAATCTTTAGCATTTTTCCTGGATTTCTCTTAGAGTGGGAATACTTTGGAATTTTTGCTTTAAGTTCCTATTCAATCCCAAGTATTCAAAAAGGACATTTAATTATAACAGCTAACATGTATACAGCTCTTTTAGGTTTTGAAAAGTACTTTTATGGGCCAGTTGGTGGCACAGTGGATAGAGTACTGGACTTGAAGCCAGGAAGACCCATCTTTCTGAGGTCAAATTTGGCCTCAGACACTTACTAGCTGTATGACTCTGGGCAAGTCACTTAACCCTGTTTGCCTCAGTTTCCTCATCTGTAAAATGAGCTAGAGAAGGAAATGGCAAATCACTCCAATATCTTTGCCAAGAAAACTTCTAATGGGGTAAGAAGGAATCAGACACAATTGAAAAAATATGATTGAACCACAAAAACACTTTATATATTTTATCACATTCAATCTTCACTGCAACCCTGTGAAGTAGGTGCTATGATCATTCCATTTCTTGGATTATGAAACAGACACTCAGAAAAGTTAAGTGATTTGCCCAAGGAAACACATCTAGTATCTAAGGCAGGATTTGAAATCAGCTCTTCCAGTTTCTGAATCCAACACTCTACTGACCTTGTCACTGAACTTCCTAGGTTTAGCTAGACTTATGTGCTATATTTACACATATATATGTACATACATACATACATACATACACACATGTATATATATATAGCACATAAGTGCTAATATGTAAGAGCTACCAAGTTCTGACCCTGGACCTTCTTAGGAATGATGGGATTACTGTCACCTGATTAAAAAAAATCATAGAGTAAGAGCGCTGGCCCCAGAGTCGGGAGGACTTGGGATTGGTTCTGGCCTCAGATACTTAACACCTACACAAAAAAGCTGGCCATGTAATCTTGGGCAAGTTACTTAACCCCAGTTGCTTTAAAAAAGTCATAGTGATTGAAATATTTTTATTTCGTATTTTTTTAATAGTCATCAGTCTAAGAATTCTTATGTAAAGATATGAGAGAACTTATTTATGCTGAATTTCAACAAAATCACAAAATTGCATTTGCATCATCCCCTGTACCATAGGAACAGAATATTTGAATATTTTTATAATCATAATTTATAATAAATTATATAATTATAACAGTTGTGTTCAGTGCAACAGATTTCCAACAATATTCTGTTACAAGTTACCTGACTTTTCTGGAAAATTTTTTTTTATAATTTATGCTTTTAGAAACACAAAGTTTGCTTTAGTATCATAAAATCATTAACTAGGTATAGTTGAAAGAGTAATTATTGGACCTGGGGTTAGAAAAACTGGGTTCAATTACTCACTTCAATATTTTCTTTCTTTTTCTTTTTGGAGGGGCAATTGGGGTTAAGTGACTTGCCCAAGGTCGTACAGCTAGTAGATTGAATTTAAACTCAGGTTCTCCTGACACCAGGGCCAGTGTTCTTTTGACTTCACCACCTAGCCACCCCATACTCTAACATTTTCTAACTATGTAAAACTCAAGAAACTCAAGTTTCTTCATCTGTGAAGGGGGAAAAAATATTTACATGATCTGATTCATAGATTTGTTGTGGACAAAAAGGACTTTGTAAGTCATAAAGTTTGGTATAAATATGTTCTATTCTTAAACATCTTTTGATGGATAGAGAGATGGCTTTAATCAGGAGGTCTCAGGTTCAAGTCCTACTTATGATATATACTGGCTATGTGACCCCAGACAATTCCCTTAACCTCTTAGTACACCCATGCAAATCTCTTGGATTATATATTGTAGAGAAGGTACTCATTTACAATAGTAGATATAGCTCCCTCTAATATTGAAATCACAAGTAGCCAGGTAACACAGTAGATAACATGCAGGGTTTTGGAGTCAGGAAGACCTGAGTTAAAATCCTGATTCAGACCATTACAAGTTGTACAACCCTCACTTAATATCTCATCATTAATTTTCTCATCTATAAAATTAGGTAAGTGGGGTAGGGATTGGATTTATGATCTCTTAGGTTTCTTCCAGCTTTAAATCTATGATTCTAGGTCTGGGGCATCTCCCCTCCAATTCTCCACCTCCAATTTTCAAAATTATTTATCTGTCTATCTATCTATCTATCATCTATCTATCTATCTATCTATCTATCTATCTATCTATCTATCTATCTATCTATATCTATCTATCTATCTATCTATCTATCTATCTATCTATCTATCTATCTATCTATCTATCTATCTATCTATCTATTTCTCTATCTATCTCTCTATCTTTGCCACAAGCTTGTTGCAGCCTAGAGCAGAGGAAACAGTATTTAATTGTTCAACTGTCTTATCTGGCAGGACCTCAAGTCCAAGAACTTTCACATTAACTTCTGTCCTTTCATGAAAATATCCTACCATAAGAGGAATCACTTCTTGAACTTGTGGTTAGCTGTATTTATCCTAATGGCAAGGCATAAAGTGCTGCTTAATTTCTGTCACAAATCTTTTGAACTTCAGAAGCAAAATTTTTCTCTTAATCGCTTCTATTTTTGTTCACATTAATGAAAAATTTGGTCTGAACACATGTAGCGGCAAGCACCCCAAGCGTCCTCAGGGTTTGCAGCTACCATAGGTTCTTGGATCTGCTTTGTTAAAGGAAAGCAACTCAAAATGGGTTAACAAGCTTACTTTAATCAGCCAGACATATATCGTTTACCTTGTTCAGGGGAAAAAGATCAGCACCCCGAACTTCAAAGCATACAGGCAGAATTATCAATACATTAACAGATCGAGTAGACAGATTTCCAAACTGTCCAACCATTACATCCATACCAAATCAGCATCTGGGTTTTTCAAAGCCGGGGGACTCTCAACAACGGTTTCCCAGAATTCAGATCAAATCACAGAACACTTCTCAAAGTGAGTCCCAAAACAAAGCTACACATCAGGGCTTATATAGCCTTCTCCTGGCTCAGAGAATGTAACAATCTTATTGACTCACTGGCCAATCAAGAAATATCTACTGAAAAACAAGCCTCCCACCCCAGGCTTCACGTGCACTTTAGCCTAGGGGCAGGGAAGATCTTCCAAATCTGCATTCCCATTACAACACAGCAGCCTAAATTAGCCTAGAGGTGCAATGTAGAGATCTGAAACTGTGCTCAGGTATCAGGGTGTGAATAAGATTGGCAATGATGACTTCTTTCACTACCTGCTCTGTTGTATCTATTGTTTATTTGTACATAGTTCCTGCCCAGGATGGAAATGCAGGAGCAACTTACAGGCCTGATCCCACTCTAATCATCATAGGAGCTTTGAGCTACTTCATTCCCAATCTTGGCTGGTTAGGCCCTCCTTAAACAACCCATTGGCCTCCCTATCTTCCACTCCCATTGGTTCACCATTATTTTTATTGTTCAGTTGTTTTCAACTCTTTGTGACCCACATTTGAGGTTTTCTTGGCAAAGATACTGGAGTGATTTGCCATCTCCTTCTCAAGCTTATTTTACAGATGAGGAAACTGAGGCAAACAGGGTTAAGTGACTTGCTTAGGTTCAAACAGCTAGTAAGTGACTGAGGTCAAATTTGAACTCAGAAGATGAGTCTTCCTGACTTCAGACCTGGTGATGTAACCACTGCTCCATCTAAGACTTACCAAAATAACATAAAAAATAATGCAGTCCCTGTATATCCATAGCACCCTGCAGCTCAGAACTCATATGCTCAAGGGATCCAAAGGTCTTAGCTACTATGGTAGCAGGGATTATAGACATCATGGACCTCCACATCCAGATTGACACCAGCTCCATTTTAACAGAATAGTCTTGAGTAAGAATTCTTTTTTTCCCATGGAAATGTTGGAAGCTACAGAATCAACAAATAAGTGATATTTGTTTACTGAATATCTGGAGGGATGTCAGGTTTCCTGCCGCCCAAAACGTTTCTCAGTTGCAGATCTGAAATAGGAACCTAGGTCCTCTGATACCCAATACAGGGCACTTTGGCTACATAAGCCACACTACTTCTTTTCCTTCAGTTATTTTCTTTTTTTGCTTTTTTTTTGGAGGGGAGAAGGTAGGGCAATTGGGGTTAAGTGACTTTCCCAAGGTCACATGGCTAGTTTTTGTATTAAGTGTCTGAGGCCAGATTTGAACTCAGGTCCTCCTGACTCCAGGGCCAGTGCTCTATTCACTGCACCACCCAGCTACCCCACATTTAGTTATTTTCAAATGATTCTGCATGTCATTTAGCATTTTCAATAGACAGCACAAGAAAGGAAAAAAAATATCAGGCAGGGCTATTCTGGCAACATTTCTATTACAATTAAGGCACTGAGTATTACATAACTATATATTTTACTTTTATCATCCCTTCATAGTCAATATTTCATATTTAATAAAACTAGAATTTT
>NW_027187327.1:13317809-13361605 GCF_028583685.1 Petaurus breviceps papuanus
ATCTTGTGCTAAAAATCTGGAAAATGGTGTTTGATTCTGGGTGCCATATTTCAGGAAGGGCTTTGACAGGCTGGAGAATAGCCAAAGAAAACTAACCAAGATGGTGGGGCACTCATAACAGGGCAATAGAAGAAGTGGTTGAAGGAACTGAGGACGTTTAGCCTTAAAAAGAGAAGACATAAAGTCCATGATAACTTTATTCAAGTGTTTGAAGGCAGGTCATGGAGAAAAGGAACTTGACTCCCACAGAGCAGAAATTGAAGCAAAAGGTGGAAGTTGCAGAGAAACAAATTTAGGCTTGAAGTAAACACCAGCAACAACAATGATGATGACAACAACCATCACTCTAACATTCAGAACTATAGAAAAGAGCGACGTGCTGCCTCTGGCAGTACTAGGTTTCCCCTTCATTAGAAGTCCTAACAAAGGCTAAATGACTGTTTGTTGAGAAGGTTGTAGAAAAATTCTTATAGAGGTATTTCAACCCATTATGTATTTTTTTAAGTGCTTCTGCTGGAGATGCAATGGAAACCAAAGATTTCCTGTCTTAACAAAGCTTACATACTTATTAGGGAGAAAGCTACATGTGCATGCACAACTCTGCTCCCCCAGAAGCCAACCCAAGGAGTCTCAGTGGTGATGACAGAGGAGACATTGGCACAGGACAGCCCAGCATAGTGTGCCCTCATCAAAGAAGGTGCTGTGCTCTATGAGCAAAGCATAATTGAAGTAGCTCAAAAGAGATATGAGATGTGAAAATTTAGAGAATCCACCCCAAATGTTTACATGGACTATTTGTACCCAACCTGTAGAAGAGCATTCTAAGCTCCTATTGGTCTGATCAGTCAGTTGGTCACACTGTAACTTGACTCTAACATAGTGATGTCATTTTGGTCTTCTTCAAGAATGAATGACAACAACCACCAACACCAACCACCCAATCAAAATAATTCCAGAAAGAGGGAACATGTCTTATATGAAAAACAGAATGCATTTCCAGAGCTATAGACTGGACTAGATAACCCCTTTCCATTTCTGAGACCTATGATTCTGGGAAATAAATACATAGATGTAGATATGTATATTGATATAGACATAGATATAAATATTCATAGACCTTTTAAAATCTAAATTAAGACATGGTTAAGATGTATACCAATAGAGTTTATTATGGCTGATATACAAAAAGTTGAGTTAATTTGTTTTGCAAGTCACTTAAGTTTTCTTGGTCTCCTCCACTGTAATGCCAGGGAGTGGCCCTAGATGACCTCATATCCTCTTTAGAAAGCTACCATTCTAGGCCTTAATTATTTGATGTCTTTTTAATTATCTGCAGTGTATATCTTTTACCTCCTCACAGAGTGACTGTGTACATGCACAGAAACTTGAAGGCAGAGACTTTCATTTTTGTCTTTGTATCCCCAATTCCTAGAACAAGATAGATAATAGGCACTTAAAAACCTGTTGAATGAAAGAATGAAAGCATGTAATAAAGTTTAAAGTATTATAGAAACATTCTTTCATAATTCAATGAAATACTAATCCTAGAGACATTAGCTAGCATCCATTCTATGTTTTATATATGTGCTTCTTTATTTATTAAAAAATATGTGTTCTAGCTAACTGTAAGCTGCTATTCTGAAAATAATCATATTAAAGATTCCAATAATCTACTTTGCTACTTTGGAAATATTTTTTATGTTAGTAAATCAGCCTTAGCCATTCAGCCTCACAAAATAGTTGATTAGTTCTCCTTTTTACAATAACTGTTGGAGTTCTGACAAAGTATTAAAGTCATTGGGGTTCCAACGCAATTGTGACAAAGACTACCTATGCTTAAAGATTTTGATGAAGCAAAGGCTTACAAAGATGACATTCATTGTGAAAACATACTCAATCTGTTTTGCATGGTATTCAGTTTTTGGGGTTTTTTTTTTTTTTTGGCTTTTTGGAGGGGGGAAAGCAGGGCAATTGGGGTTAAGTGACTTGGCCACGGTCACATAGCTAGTAAGTCTGAAGCCGTATTTGAACTCAGGTCCTCCTGACTCCAGATCCAGTGCTCTATTCACTTAGACCACACACCCCCCCCCCACATGATATTCTGGCAATCTGGAATATTTAAGTAGAAGAGAAGCTTTATACATTTAAGATTAGAAATAAATACAAACCTTTCCACTAGTTTGCCTAAGAATATGTGACAATCAGCTTTTCCATTTTGTGTGGGTGCCAAGTATCTGAGGCCAGAACCAATCCCGGGTCTCCCGACGTTGGGGCCGGTGCTTTTGCTCATTGCGCCACCTGGCTGCCCTGCCAGAAAGAACTTAATACTAGATATCTACTTGATATAATCCACTTTCTTAAAGCTAAAATCTCATCTGCCTGAAAACTCTTTCATTAGAGCCCAAACAGAATCACCATGAACTCTTCTTACACTTATAACAACACTTATGCTTCCACTTTTTTTAACCTCTGAACTATTTATCTGTATTTTAGCAATTTCATTTTATAGTATCAAGTATACTCCTCCAATAACTTGTTCCTCCTCTGGGGGTTTATAATGGTGTGGAGCTGACCTTGGGTTCTTGCAGAATGTGAGTGATATACAAGCTTTGGCAGGTTCTATCAAGCTGTGATGGCTCTA
Organism: Petaurus breviceps papuanus; assembly: GCF_028583685.1. Classification (NCBI taxonomy): domain Eukaryota; kingdom Metazoa; phylum Chordata; class Mammalia; order Diprotodontia; family Petauridae; genus Petaurus; species Petaurus breviceps. The sequence continues at coordinate 13,320,451 of NW_027187327.1, forward strand.
AGTAAATACCCAAGGACCAATGATTTTGTTTATGGGTTTCTTTTGCTCAAGAACCAGGCTAATTGAGTTTGTAAAGGCTCAGTTCCAGAGGGATGGCTTCCTAGTGATGAAATTTTTAGCCAAAGTAACTCATTAAGTGAGTTTATGAAGGTAAGGAAAAGCTGCCATCTGCCTCAATGGAAGGAGTATCCATATTGCTGAAATCACACATTCTTTTAAGTACTGCGGTTAGAACACTGCACTGTTGTTAATAGGGCAGGTAGGTAGTACGGTGGACCGAGCAATAGGCTTGGAATTAGTAAGACATATTCATGAGTTCCAAACTGGTCTCAGATACTTATTAACTGTGTGACCCTCCACAACTCAATAAACCCTGTTTGCTTTAGTTTCCTCATGTGTAAAATGAGCTAGAGAAGGAAATGGCAAACCATGACAAATTTTTCCAAGAAAACCTTCAAATGGGTTCATGAAAAGTTGAACACAACTTAAATGACTGAATAACTGTTGTTTACAAATCAATTTGTTTGGTGTGGTAAAGCGGGGATTCCCTTTGTAAATGGATTGGACTAGATGGTCCCTGAGGTTCCTTCTAATTCTCAGAATTTGTGATTCTTTGATTCGAATCTTTGGATTTCTTCTCAATAAGCACCTTGTTCTCCTCATGGGTACTCTTCTGCTTCCCAGTTCTCCTTTTGTGTCATTTTCTACCATTAGAATATTAACTCTTTGAGGGTAGACGCTAGTTTCCTTTCTATCGCTAGTGTTTAGTACAGTGATTGCCTCACAACAAACAAATTATATCCATACCTATATTTTTCTACAAAAAATCTAATTATGTTGATATCACAGATGATTTACTTTAGATTGGCAAGATATCAGGTATGTTTTGTTCATCCATGTTCTCTTTCCATTAATAATGCAACCTGCCCTGCTTGTCTTTGAAGAGGCCACTCCAAGACCAGCAAGGCATGTGCTTTGAATGGCTGTCATTTTTTTTTAAGGGAAAGGTAGCAATGATATGGGCACAATGTTCTATCCACAATTTTCCAGATAAGTCAGTAGCAATAATTTCTGAAAAATCAGGTTAGGGTCTGGTTAGAGGCATAGACTAGGTGGCTTACATGGGCCTACAGTATCATGATCATAGGACTTTACTAACTCTAATCTCTTAGTAATTGAATAATTAGCTACAAACTAGTTATTCCAAATTCCTGGGATGCTGTGAGATCATAAGACTCCCATTTAACTGCATCTCTACAATACCTGATCCACATAATCATTAGACTGGAGGCAATCATGTTCCAATTCTCAATCTCAGTCAGTCATAGTTGATTGATAATAAAACCTGATATTGCAGGTAATTGTTAATTGTTGTTAAGGAATGGTTAAATAATTGCTAAGCTCTCTCCCCACTCTAAGACAGTCAACAAACATTATAGTGGATATTTGTTGTCAAATGAGATGAAATTTTAAAGTACTAATAATTAGCACATTGCCTTTAACATAGAAGTCACTTAATAAATGCTTTTTCCCTTTTCTTCCCCTCTCCATGTATATATTCATATGTGTTTGTGTATATATGTATATGTGTGTGCATATGTGTACTTAAAAAAATCCTGAATACTTTTGGAATGCCTTAAAATTGCCTACTCATGATAAATAAATATCAATATTTATGTAGATAGTAAAGACCAGAAACACAAAAGATTCTTTCTTTAACACTTTCTATCTCTGAGAATTTGAAAGTTTTAAGTTGCTGTTAGGAAAAGCTGCCTGCCCATTCAGGATTCATTTTGAATTCTGTTTGAAGGTGTTCTTTTTCTAAAGTAAGCACAAATATATTTGTAGCATGACTATTTTCTGTTGGCAAAGAATTCATTCAAATGGTGCTTGTCCACTATAATTAGGGGGCATCAAGATCAGTGAAACCCAGGGTATAAAGAAAAAGAAAGAAATCCGAACTACTTTTAAATAAGCATCTTGGGCTAAGAACTAAGTTACTATAGTAATGGGTTTCTTGGAAAGGCTAATAAAACTGGGAAAAGAAGAAAAAAAAAAGGACCCTTTTCATTTTGTGAGAACTTGTTGCATTAACTCTTTGAATCCAAGTTAAGGATTAAGGTATGAAAGAAATTGAGGTACAATGCTTGACATATACTAAATTCTTGTTGGTTGAGTGACTGAAGTATGAATGAATTAATTTCAAATTCTCATTGACATCGTTCTTTTTTGTTCATATTTCATGATCCAAGTAGTTTTTGTATCTGAGACCATATTTAAAGATGAGAAGATGATAGTCACAACTTCTTTGGGCCTCAGTTTCCTGACCTATAAAATGGAAGTGTTGAATCATATGTTACCTAAGATATTTTCCAACTCTAACATTCTCTGACTACTTTTCCTCATTTTTGTTATGATAGATGTAAACAGTTCTCAGTTTAGTTTTTTTCTGTCCCCTGTTGGGTCATGAGACAGCTGAAGGGGTGTGGTTGGGGGTTGACACACAGAGCTCTAGCCTTGAACTTTCCAGGTCCCCTTTATTCATGCTGTCTCATTCCTGTGCTGCAAAAGCTATATTCATCTCTTCCTCATTAACCACCCTAAACTCTCTCTCTCTCCTAAACTCAGCATCTCCTGCTTGGCTTTATTCCCTCAGAGAGGAGCACCCTGGCTAGCCTCCATGGGTCTGCTTTTTTGCTTAAAGAGATGACTTTGGTATAAAAGTGTGGATACACTGAGGTAATAAAAAATTCTTTATATTATAAACACTTCTGTTATTACCTAGAAAATAAAAATAAATGAATGCAAATACCTTACCTTTGATGGTTTTACTGTCACCCATCAAAGATCTGAGCTGATTTTGTTTGTTTTTTCAAAAATCAACACTATTCCAGAATGCCATGTAATCTAATAGTTTGCAAATAAGATGGGTGGAAAGGCATAGATGTATGTTATTTACCTTATATCCCATAGCAGCCAGTACATTGTCTACACTTATTAGTTACTTAAGAATTTTTTAGGTTGAAATAAATAACATTTATTTCATCAATAAAGTATTAAAAATGCTAAATCTCTACAAATATCAAGAAAGTTTCTCACTGTTAAATTTAAAGCTACAATTTCTTGATTAGTTCAATAAAGCACATGGAATTAAATCATATTTCATTCCTGCTCATAATTCTACAATTTTTTAGAGAGAATATGGCCATAACTTTCTGTCAGTCTGCATCATTTGATAGACACATTATGTCATGGAGGTTACTGTGGGTTTTCACAGTCCATGTGAGAAGAACACAAGCTCTGGAAAAGTAGGAAATCCTTCATGGATGGTGCCAGCAACAAACTATATCTGCTTTCTGAGGGACAGCCTTGATACACATGGAAAGACTCATCAGCAGTGAGTTGGCCATTTGGTGATGAACTCTTGGGTCATAGAAGTTGATGAAAAAAAGTAAAATACATAACCCTTGGTCATATGTGATCCCTTTCCACTTCTGCAATGACAGTGGTAGAATGGCAGAAAGGGAGACAGAAGTTTCTAAGAACCTTAAGTTTTTATAACACCTATCAATATTAACTTGGATCTTAATATTCTAGATGTGAGATTCTTTGTCCAACTCAGGATCCTTATATGAAAAATCAGGGGGTTAGACTATATGGTCTTGGAGGTTCCTCCCAATTCTAAATCTATGTTCCTATGACTCTATGCTACTGTACTATAGCATAAAATCAACTTTGACCTTTTCTTTATAAATGAAATGAAAGGACTGATGCAAATTTCCACTGAATGAAAGGATAAATCACAGATTCTATTTGGAGAACCAAATAAAAAAAGTTCCTACAGTTGGCTAGATTCCAATTGGTGTGAACAACAACCTCTCTGAAGTAACTGTATTATTTGAATTTGCATGGCATGTTATCATTGGGCTGGAACCAATGGCTATAATTTACACGATTAAAATTTCAAATAGTGTCAATCTGAAGAAGTGCAATCACTTCCATATTTTGCACTCATTGGGACCTAGCTATATAATGGATCCAAAGGCAATAAAAATAGTACTTAATGAGACATTTGATATGGTGGTGTTCTTGATGAACATTATTATTAATATTATTATCTGCAAGGCAATCAGAGTTAAGTGATTTGTCCAGGGTCACACAGCTAGTAAGTGTCAAGTGTCTGAGGCTGGATTTGAACTCAGGTTCTTCTAACTCCAGGGCCTGTGCTTTATCCATCAGCCATCTAGCTGCCCCCTTGATGAACATTTTCAAAAAGTCCAGCATCACAAGTATAGCTTATGTGCCAAAATATATCTCAGGAGGTAAAGGGGTTGAGAAAATTGCTGATGCCAATAATAATGAATCATCATATATTTCACTATTTAGTGTCTTCAAAGCATAGTGGGAGATTCTCAGAAATCTCTGCTAATTACTTCCTGAATACCTTTGAGAAAAGAATAGGAAGGCACAAAGAAATTCAACATTAACACAAAAAAAGGAAATTATTAAAAAGAAATGAGTTTAGATACTCTTGTAGACTCTGACTACCTACATGACTCAGATTATTCATCTGTAAAAAAAGATGTTGAATTTGAGGCTAAGGTCCCCTCTCTAAATGTATGATCCTATGAATTCCTTACTGGACATGAGAGTCATTCCTGAATCAATGGATATACCACTCCAGTTGTTAGAGCACAGAGCAAAATTAATTTAAAAAAAAAACTGGGGAAAAAGAGAAAATAAATATGGCATGCAATGAAAATTATTCCCAGCTCAACCTATTTAAACAAGTTAGATAGAGATCTGGCATCATATTCAGGAAGATCCAGGTTGAAGTCCTTTCTCTGACACACAACACTGGGCAATCTGTTTAACATCTCAGTACCCTAGGCAATTCTCTAAGACTATAAATTGCAGGGAAGGTGTGGATCTGCTTTGGCAGAGCTCCATACACTGATGAAATCAAATGAAATAGAATTAAAGTGGGAAACAGATAGAGGAAAGGACATCATCAGTGACTGTTAAAACAAAAGGAACCTAGAAATCACTGGACCAGTAATGGTTTAATCTCCTTGCCAAGCAGAGAAAGCCAACACCAGTTAGGAATATAAAATTGTTTGCAAAATTTCATAGAGATAGATGATGGAATATTATGAGCAATATTGCCTCATATAATAGCAAGAAAACAAATATAAAGAAAACCTAAATGAAAACATAAGTAAAGTTATCCTGAGAGTATTTAAAGATGTAACTGAGAGCAAGACAAACATACCAAATGTGGGAAATACTTACAAAATCTGTCTTTGTAAGAAGCTCTAAGGGCATCTAGGTGGCATGGTGAATAAAGCGCCAGTCCAGGAGTCAGGAGGACCTGAGTTTGGTTCCAGCCTCAGACACTTAACACCCATACAAAAAATCTAGCCGTGTAACCTCAGGCAAGTTACTTAACCCCAATTGCCCTTCAAAAGGCCAAAAAAAAGATTAAAAAAAGAAGCTGTAAGGTCTGAGTCCTGGATAAAAGAAATAAACATGGTACTGCAGAAAATAAAGACAGGAAAAGCAGCTAGATCAAACCAAGCACATACAGAAAAAGTATCTGTTGAAGCCAACAATTTTAAAAGCACTGAGGGTTCCATGCACATGGTGAATGAAAAAGAGGAGGATACCAAAGGTATGGAAAAACACAGACTTTTATTATTACACTCCAAAAGAGAACTGAGACAATATCACTCTAAGGGGATGGATCAAAAGAGCTTGCTGATTAATTTGTTGAGTTTACAGAATGCAAACCTTTGTTTGGAAGCACCTCATAGACATGGAAAGTGAAGACATGCCTACTGGTACTTTTTTTTTTGAGAAGATAAGTAACATATCTTTGCTGGTTTTTGAATGACTATGGCTGCTCCTAAGATATCCAGATACTTGAAACTCTGAAAAAAAAAACAGACTTTTGGCACCTATTAAGTGCTATATAAATGTTAGCTATGATGATGATGATTAGAGTTGTCCCCCACAGAACTTTTCACTTTTGACTTCTTCCTGTTCAAAATCCTGCCCAGAATTTAGCAGTGTAGATTCTAAGTTGGGGAGATGGGGAGAACTCTGGACATGAGCAATCTACTCCCCTTAGGGACTTTTAATGGTTGCCTTAGGCAGAAACCCATAGGAGTTATATGTGTTACCTCAGAGTTTTCTTGCCTTATGGTTAGAAATCAGAGTTCTTAACATTACACTTTTTTTTTTAGCTCAAGACAAAAGCCAGAACAAAACATAGTGCATAGCAGCATGTGGCAGAAACAGACATGAGCTTGCCAAAGCATCTCAAATGGGAATCATAGACAATGCTCCTGAATTGCAATCTCCTTGCACTGGGTTTTTATTTCCTAGGTAGCATAATTCTAGAATCTAGCCTTCTAAACCAAAAAGGGAGATATGAATAGGGAAAGCCTCAAAAGTTGTCCCCAGAATAATTCTAAATTAAAGAGTTTCAGAGGTCAGAAATGAGAGAGAGAGGACAGGAGGGATAGAGAAACACACACACACACACATACAGACAGACAGAGACAGAGAGAGATAGAGAGAGAGGAAGAGGGAGAGAGAGAGACAGAGAGACAGAGAGACAGAGAGGAAGAGAGTCAGAGAGACACACACACAGAGGCAGAGACAAAGAGACAGAGAAATAAGGAATTTCCAGAACAGTGAGCTTCTTAGAGAAAGAAGAGGATGGACTTTTTGCTTTTCTTTGCATCTTCAGCATATAGAACAGTGCCTGGAACACATTAAATGCTTGTTGACCGACTTGTTAACTTGGGAGGAAGAGGAGAGATATGGACCTTGTCAGCCCTCATTACAATGAATTATTAGGGCAGAGTGGGTCCAGTAGAAGGTGATATTTGCTTAGTAGCCTCCAACATGTGTATTCTTTCAGGGGACATCAGAGTCAGAAGGTACATCATGAATTTAGAGAGATTGGGTGAAATCACATGGTAGAGCTTGGAATTCACTGAGGTATCAGGTGTCAGAGATAGCCTCTTTGGCTATCCAAATTTCAGCTCCTTATGAGATGGACAGCTGTAAGAACCTTATGCGCTTTCTGTATTTATTTAGAAATCTCTTTAAGTCTTTTGGATCTTTTTTTTTTTTTGCAGTGTGAAATAAAGGCTATTTTGTACTAAAATACATTTGTTACCTTGAGTCCTTGTATGAGAACTAGGGAAACTATTCCCAATTTGTGGAACCTAACCATATTTGGAGGTGTCCCAGAGTAAACTCTTGGTGGGAGCAAAATAAGCCAAAGAGAATACTCACCCTCTGGCTTAGGCCTTAAAATCATAACAAGTTGAGATCCCTCAAAGTGTTCTGTGGGGTCTTGGGCCACAGATTACATTAATAACCACAAATCCATGAGACTATTTTTATGCTTTCATATTTTTTATGAGAATAATCTATCCAAGCATTGCAGCATTGATGAGGGTCTCAGATGTAAATGAAGAGGTAGACTTTTGCAAAGAGTATTTCATAGCAGATTACATGTTTACTATCCCTTGACTGACAATGATAGATTATAAAAGCCTCACTTTGCTTATAGTTTGCTGAGTATAAAAAAGGCAATTGATTTGTTGCCCTGAAGACACCAATCAGGTATCTTCCAAGTAGCCAGGTAGCATGGTGGAGAGAGGATATCAGACTTGGAGTTAGGAGGACCTGAATGTCAATACTGCTTCACACACTTATTAGTTGTTTGAATTTAGGCACTTCTTTTGAACATCTTCAGCCTCAGTTTCCCCATCCATAAAATGGGCATAATAATAACACCTATCTTCCAGCAATGTTGTAAGAATCAAATGCGATAACCCCATGTGAAAGTGCTATTCAAACCTTAAGGTGCTATATAAAGCATTTTATAGTGCTATATAAACCTTAAAGTGCTATATAAAGCACTATAAAAGCTGCTATTGTTATATGTCATATATTATATATGTTATATGTCAGAATTATATGAAGGATCTTAGATATATGGAAATAAGATGGAATTATAAGATCTTCAAAGATGGAACACAGCCAACTTTATTAAATGATTTTCAGATTATTAATATCAAGTGAGGTACAAAACAGGGAGAAATAATCAGGAAAAGTTCTGACTGCTATCATGAATAAGGTCTGATGCAAAACCAAAATATAGAAAGGATTCTATGTATATGGTGAGGGCCTTCAGATGTTGCTGTTTGCAGAAAACAACATATCAGTTGCATTAAGATTCAGAGACTTCTCTATCATATCTGTAATAGCTTAGAAAAATTCACCTAAATTCACAGCAGAAAAACTCAGTAGATAAAAAATTCCTATTAACCAGACTACAATTCATAGCACAACTTACAGCGATCATCCGTTATTACATATATCTTGAACAGACATTGGAAATGCACAATGATCTGGGTCCAGATTTAAACAGGAGAAAATAAGGGACTAGATTGTCATTGAGACTCTATTTTTTTTAATAACCCTAAGCTTCTCCCTAAAACAAAGACCCATCTTTTAAAATTTGTTTAACATTAGCATTCTATTTTTCTTCTGCTTTGCATGGATGCAAATCACAGGCACTACAACCTCCAAAGAAATAAAGTTGAGAAACATTCAAAGAGGGTCCATGGTGGGTGCCAACAGGCTCAAACATGTTAGAAGTGAGGAATTATACTGAAGAAATATAAAGAGAAATGTTTAAGTGGAAAAAATAATGGGTCAGTCCAGAAGTGTGCTGGAGCCAGCTCATACCAGCTTAGGAAGCAGACTGTTACATTTTCAGTGTGTGCATCTATACCTCAGAAACTGGCAAACCTTACGAAGGGGACTTGATTTATTTTGTTGGTGAATGTCTAGACTTAAGAAAGTGATGGAGAAAATAAAAATAATAGAGATAAAATTTAAAAGTATCTTGTGCATGGGTTCCCCACCTCCTTTCTCCGAAGTCAGTTATTAAATATCTACCAGTATCCCACCACTGTGCTGGTCACACAATGAGAGTAAGTTAGTGGGCAGCCCACATATTTCTTTTTTTTTAAGCAATTGGGGTAAAGTAACTTGCTCAAGGTTACACAGCCAGTTATTTCTGGGTGTGGTGCTAAGTATCAGAGCCCGGATTTGATACCAGGTCATCCCAGCTCTGGGGCCGGTGCTCTTACTCACTGTGCTACCTGGCTGCCCCGAGCCCATATATTTCATTGGAATCTATTCAATGTAAAAAGAATGCAAATCAAGCCCCCAGAAATTGGATGGACATTTTATGGCAAAGTTATTTGAAACCACTGATAAAAGTTAGGCAGGCAGGTATTGATGACAGGCATTATTCAGACAGAATGCCTATGTCAATGAAATAATAGACCCATAGGGTAAAAATTATCTCACTGTTAGAATGACAAGAATTTGGCTCATTTGAAATACAAAATGAGATAATCTAAGTGAGACTATAAACACAGACACAAAAGTCTTAATCCTCAGTTTCTACTTAAGTGTTCCTATCTATAGACATAAGTAGAAAGTGAACATTTATACACATCTCTACCTACATGATTCCTCTTGCCATAACTTGAAATACTCTATAGGTGTGGGTGTCACTGACTGACACCTACTAAGTAGAGTTTTGACTATTCATAACATCTAAACCACATTAATAGTATTTCATTAATTTCTTCTTTCACTTGTCTCATTGTGCACCAAACGCCAGACTTGGAATGCATCATTCAGATACCAAAAACTTACCAGGAAAGCTTTGTACATCACAACACTGACCCTATTTTTGGATTTCTTTCAACTTGGGAGCTCTGACATGATGGAACACTATTCCTTTTATAAATATTGAAATGTGTGTGTGTGTGTGTGTGTGTGTGTGTGTGTGTGTGTACCTTCTTCTCAAGACTGCAATAGCATTTTTTGGTACTTAAAACCTAATCTTTAGCCACAATAGTTCACCCATGACTTATGTAGAATTATTCTTTAACCTTCTTCAAATACTTCTGGCTTTACTGCCCACTATCACATATTCCCTAAATACATATGGATAATCTTTTAGTTTTGAATTTGCTGAAACGGCCTTGAAATAGAGACATTAATTACATGCTTAGTCAGAGACAATGTAATGAGGCTCCTTTGCCAGAGTAATTGGAACCCTGCAGTTATGCTCTCCCGGTTATTATAGGGCAGCAACAAGTTTCAGAGCACACAGAACAATCTGGGCAGGTTGAATTATAACAGCACCCTCAAAGTCAATTGGGAGAGTAGTTCATCTATCTTTAAATTAAGATGAAAAGTCTACACAAAGTATTGAATTGTTCTATTTCTCAACAGCATGATTACAGACAACAAAGCATAACCATTTTAGAGTCATGTTTATTTTAAGATCTTTTTCATTCAAAAGTTGATTTCATTGTGGGAAACCCAAAAGACACATGGCTGGTTCCAGAATCCTGTATATATCAGGATGACTTCAGTATATATTTTTTACTGTTTTTAAAAGAGCAAAGGATCACGTGACAAATTGCCCCTGAAAACAAGTAAAAGATAAAATACTTTGAAGAAAAATAAGAGTTTGAAAAAAATATCCTGAGCAACATTTTCAAGAAATAGAGAGAACCCAAGAAAAAAGTAGGAAAGGAGCCTAAAAGACAAAAGAATTCCAGAAACGGAACCCACAACTTAGAGTGTAATTACAGAATCTCCTATGTATTAAACGAAACGAATCTGAATTATAACTTTTTAGAGTTGTAAATTTCTTTCTTGAGGATTTCAAGTTGTGCTGTTCATTATATCTATTCTCCTCCCATGTGAAGACATCACCCTGCAGGTGGTTTTGTTTTTCTCTAAATGACGGCTTTTCCAGAAACACTATCCATCAAGAAACCTAGCCAAGAGTCATTTGATAAGACACCAGAAGCTAGAGAAAGATGACGGTGGAGGACAACTGTAAATTTTCCCAGGCGCCAATACTTTTCACACTTCCACACAGAGGTTGGAGGAGATAGGAAAGAGGAAGGGAGGATTTCTGGGTTGAGGGGAGAAAGGGGAAAATGAACAATATTTGTTTGTAATCCCTAGAAATCCAATCTAGTCCCTAAACTTCATGGGAAACTTTATCTCATTGGCTTTGAAGACATGGTCCTTTCCTGATGTCCATCCTGCCTGAGATGCATGAGCCTTGTATTGGAATCTTTTTTATACATAACAAGTACATCTGAATTCATTTGCCTTGTTCTTTGAGGTTTACAAAGCTCATTGCTCATATCAAATTAGAGAAGTAGGTCTGTTTATGCTAATTTCTTTCTTTTTGTTTTTTGCCTTTTGGAGGGCAATTGGGGTTAAGTAACTTGCCCAATGTTACGTGGCTAGTTTGTGTGTGTGTGTGTGTGTGTGTGTGTGTGTGTGTGTGTGTGTTAAGTGTCTGAGGACAGAACCGAACTCGGGTCTTCCTGACTCCAGGACCTCGCTTTACCCACTGTACCACCTAGCCGCCCTTGCTTATGCTAACAACTTTATCACCTATATGTATGATGATTATTTTTTTTTAGGTCAGTGTTGTTTGATGCACAAGGAAAACAACTGACTTTTTGTCAACCTCCCATATTTTAAGAATTCTTTCAGTCATCATATATATATATATAATACATATACATATACATATATAGATATAGATAGATATCACTTACACAAAAGAAGACATTCAAACAAGTTATTTTTTATATTCAATCAATTATTTAGAACTATGCCAAACTGTTCTATTAAATTAATTCTTGACCTTGTCAGCATCATATCTAAGTTGTGTAAAACACAATCAACAGAGATGATAAACAAACCTAACAATAAAAATCTCCTTGCCACTTGGGAAATGATATGATGATGGTGATGAGATATAGATCTAAGCTACATTGTGGAAATGATACTATTATTATTATAAGATATAGATCTAAGCTTCAAAGAACAGTAGGATAAACCACATTGCTCACATAAGTTCTGATTGTATGACCTCACATTTGAAGATTGCTTTTACTTTGGCTTGGTTTTGTCCTATATGTGCCATTTGTTCCCCTCTCCTTCCCCTTAATTAATTATTTTTTTGCATTTATTTATCACTTTGTTTTACAAGCTCTTAATCTATATTTTGCTGTCTCCTCCCTAGTTGATTAATACTCATTTTTTTTTTGTTTTTGCTTTTTGGAGGGCAATTGGGTTTAAGTGACTTGCCCAAGGTCACACGACTATTTTTTTTTGTGTGTGTTAAGTTTCTGAGGCTGGATCCGAACCCAGGTCCTCCTGACTCTAGGGTTGGTGCTCTATTCACTTCGCAACCTAGCTGCCTTGATTAATACTCATTTTAAAAAAGAAAGAAAAGGAAAACACTTATAACATTTATACATAATCCAGAAAAACGACTTCCCATATAAGCTATATCAAAAAATGTAAGTATTTTAAGCCAGTCACCTCTTGGACATCTGTTTTTAACTCTATGGGGAGTTACTGCTGTCAAAGCTTCCTTCAATAATGTAGATAAGTAACCAGGTTTTTAGGAATCAAGAATTTGCTTATATTTAAACCAACCTTCTGATGAATTTCAGAAAGATTTGGAAACTACCAAGAAAGAATGAATCCTGACAAGTTCATTCTAGTTTTGCATTTTATTTGAACACTGCAGGGATCCCCTCATCCCAATACTATTCATCTCTTCTTGTGTGCTGGGTCCCATCCAAGTTCGTTATAAAATGTCCCTTTGTGAAATACAAGTACATTCTGTTCACTGCTTTTTTCCCTCCAACATGTTCTATCTACGCAGCCTTCAAAAAACAAAACCCTACATTTATCACAGGGAAAATGCTTATAAAATCTTACCAGGTTCCCTCAGACATATTAAGTCCTTGATATCTTGCAATTTTTAGAGGTTTGTCTTTTGATGTAGCCCACCCCCACTACTTCTCTGATAAAGTAAATTTTGTTATTGAATTAATTGAAAATATATGACTCAATTCTCTTGCTATTAAATTTCTTATTGTATTAATCATTCTCATTGACATTAAGCAGATTTCTCATTTTAAGATGCTTTCCCATCAGACTGGAGTCCTAATAATCTACAGCTTTAGTTCAATTACATAAACTTTTATTAGGCAACTACTGCATGCGTGGAACAGAATTAAGAACTAGGGATATAAAGATGAATAAAACATGGACCATGCCATGAGGAACCTCAGAATGTAGGAGGGGTGTTAAAATACAAATAACTTAATAAATGTGAATAATAACAAAAAAGAAAAATCCACAAATAATTACAATAAAAATTAAATGTGATAAATATGGAAGGGAGGTACAAATATGAATACTATTACAGTTTTGATGAGAGAGAAAAAACTTCTTTCTGTGGGCACTGAGAAAGTCTAGATGACTTCTGAGATCACTCCAAGTTTTAGATTGATGATCCTTCTTTTTTTCCCAGTTGTATCTGTTTTCATTCTAAAGTTTCTTCTCCATCTTGCCTCTAAGTGTTGGGCAGGGGGAGAAGGGAAGAGTAAGCATTTTTCTTGCTTTTCTGCTGATTTAAAACATCCTCATTTTTATTTTTAAAAAGTGCTTCTTTGAAGCCTTAAAAATTTAAGGTTAAATTTTACAAATTAATTAAAAAAATTTTCTCATTTAAAAAAAGAAGAAGGAAAAAAAAATCTGTTTTGGTGTCTATGGGTAGAATTCCCACAAGAATGGGGAGAAAGATCCACATAGGTTGTTGAGGGACCAGAATTTTTCCCTGCCTATATCTGAGCCAATCAGATCCACTTTCATTAGTCTGGTCATTTCTTTAGGTAGGGGTTAGCAGTACTTGGAAGCTCAACCTTTTTCAATGTTTCTATTAGACAGTTGGATTTAAAAATGAAAGCTGATATCAGTAGCAACAGGATAGTGACATTGTCTCTCTGGAGAATCGTAGAATTTTTGCCTCTTCTTCTCCTCACTGACCCTTCGAAAAAAGAAAACAAGACCAAGTGGAGAATGAAGGCCAAATGAATGATTTCATTTAAGTTCCGCCAGGAATCATGGATGGATTTGTGGATTTAAATCATAGTGTGACTCAGTAGCTGTATGACCTGGATCACATGACTTAAGCTTGCTAGGCCTTTGTTTCCTCAAAGAGTAAGGGGACAAACATTTATTAAGCACCTAGTATGTGTCAGGTATGGTGCTAAGCATTTTTAAAACATTATCTCATTTTATCTGTAAAGAAAAAGTGTTGGGGGCAGCTAGGTGGCGAAGTGAATAGAGCACCGGCCCTGGAGTCAGGAGGACCCAAGTTCAAATTCTGACTCAGACACTGAACACAAAACTAGCTGTGTGACCTTGGGCAAGTCACTTAAACCCAACTGCCCTGCCTTTTCCCCTCCAAAAGGCAAAAAAAAAAAGTGTTGGACTAAACAATGTCTAAGGTGCCTTTTAACTCTAAGTAAAGTTCATGAAGGAGGGGGCACCTGTGGTTGGCCTTGATGTATGGGCATGATTTGACAGGCAGAGTTTGAGGAGAGAGTACGTGCCTGTAAGAGCTGTGGCATATAGGTAACAATATAAGACTGAATAATCCAGTTTGGTTGAAACATTAGAACCTTAACATGAAAGGAAATGGTTAGAGATAAAACTGGTTAGAGTCTGGTTGTGCCAAGCTAAGGAGTAGACTTATTAGGTAGCACTGGGAAGTAATTGAAGGTTCCTGAGAAGAGGAGTGACAAAATCGGAGCTGTCTATTAGAAAGATTATTACTCTGCAGGATGGCTTAATGTGGGAGAGATTACAACAAAGGGGACTCATTAGGTGGCTATAGCAATATTCTAGGGGAGAAGTAAGAAGGGCCTGAACCGTACATTATTAGCAGTGGGAGTAGAAAGAATGGAAAACATATGAGAAATATTGTGGAGGTAGAACTGACAGTCTTTCACACCTAATTGGTTATAGGGCCTGAGGGAGAAAGAGGAGTCAAGCATGAGTGCAGTTTTAAGCTTGGTTGACTGGAAGAATCATGATGACATTGACAGAATTTAGGAGATTCATGGCAGATTTTGGGGAAATGGTGAAGAGTTTTACTTTGGACATATTGGGCTTGTGGTACTAGAGAACATCTATGTGGAAACTTTTTTTTGGAAATTGAAGTCTGGATTGTGGTTAAAAGCATAGATTGGAAAATCAAAGAGTTAGCATACTTAGTGGAGAGAGATGGTAAAAATGGAGAGAGTTCTGGACAGCCATTAGATGTCAATTTTAGTCATGGGTTGACCGCTAACTGCATGTTCACACATAAATACTTTAGACCTCAGTTTCCTCATCTGCAAAATAAGAGTACTAGACTATATGACTTCTAAGACCCCTTTCAGCTCTAAAATGTGATTTCTGTTTAGGAGCCAAACAATAACAAAGAAATGCATTTTTTAAATGCACAGCACATTACTTCCCCAATTATTTCAAATGTAGGAAATAAGACCAAAAGATAGAAACCCAGAACTGAAAAAAAATCCTTTATGGAAAATATATTTTGGTAGTAGAAGAAAAGAATAATTTCTTTAAAAAGACTAAGTTCATTTCATCTATCTATTAAGGAAGCAATCTAGTATTGTAGCTCTAGTATTACATTAAAAAGTTTACAGGATTTAAGTTTATAGTATTATTTCATGTCTTGTATTTCAAAATTTAAATAAGGGCTTTGAAAAAGGGGAGACTTTAGGAACTGGTCATTAAAAATGATAACTATTATCTGCATAGCTTTTTAATTATATCCATTAAATTTGTTTTATAAGTTCAAATAGTCTGTGACATATATGTGCAACTTAACTACAAATGGTCCCAAAGGATTCTGAAGTGACTGGGGATTCATTCTCCTACCCTTTTAATTTTCCTTACTAATTCAGTCCTTACCAAAACCCTCTCCTCACCCTGCCATTGGTCTAGTGCTGGTTGGCTAGGGTCTAAAGTTATGTGATCTACTGGTAAGAGGGAAGAAAAAGAAAGAAAGAATGAAAAAAAAAAGCCATAGTTCCTCTATGTCTCCCAACTCTGAAATTCTATACTAGTAACCGTTGTGAATAATCCCCTTCAATTATTTGAATATGAAAAAGAGAAATATGGATTTGAACTTGGAAAACAATAAACTTGTTTTTGGGGAAAACAAGTACATATCATATAGATTCTTAAGGATATTTTATATATGAATAACATGGATTATTTGATCCTTAAGTCCTGCTCTTTTTCAGACCATATCCTTTTCAATGACTATAATTGAGGGTATGCTGGTAAATGTTTAACTATGGTCTCTCTCTAGGGAGTGGTAAATGTATGCATGACACACTTTTAAATGTATTCTGCATCAGTAACACTTTCTTAAATCTAGACAATTAAAAAAAACCATATATCAAGCCCTAATTTGGAGCTTTAGCTTATTTTAGAGGTGTAAATGTTTACTCTGAAAATGTAATAATCTGCTCATGACCCAGTTCAAGCTGGCTGAAGCACACCCCTGTTAAAAACATGGGCATGGGGTCCTGATATCTAATTGCATTAGTGTGTGGGTATTCAGATTGTGGAAACTATCTCCGCTAATTCAGGTCAGCAACCTATACATAATGTGCACTTTAAGAGAATTGCCTGGGGCACTGAGAGATTGTGATTTGCCATAGGCAGGATTTGAACATAGGCAGGCCTTCATGATCTAGCCACTATACTACACTGCTTCTCAATTACAAGCATTATGCAATAAAAATGATACTATTAACCTATCATCATAAGATTAGCACTGGTTGTATCTATACTACAGGCATATTAGATTTTATACCATACTCATAGAAAAAGCTGTTTAAAATGAATTTTGTAAATTGAATAATTTTAAATGCATTAGGGGACTCATTGCATACAATAGAAGTACAGTAAATACTTGTTTGTTGCTATATAAAGGAATGATCCTTTTTAAAGGCAAAGTATTTTTTCTGCTTTGTAAATTAGATTAAATTGGATTCAATAAACATTAAGCACTAACCATGTACAAGCAATCAAGTTCAATCTTTTAATTTAAAATTTTTTTTTTGTTCTGAATTTAAAAAATTTGAAAAATAGACATGTATGTACACAAATATTTATAGCAACTCTTCTTGTGGTGACAAAGAATTGGAAATCAAGGGGATGACCATCAGTTGGGGAATGGCTAAACAAGTTGTGGTATATGAATGAAATGGAATATTATTATGCTATAAGAAATGAGGAGCAGACAGACTTCATAATAACCTGGATTTATATAAACTGACGCTGAATGAGGAGAGCAGAACCAGGAGAAATTTGTACACAATTATAGACACATCGTATCTGTGATGACTAACTTTGATAGACTAGGCTCCTCTCAGCAATGCTAGGTTAAAAGACAACTCCGAAAGACTCATGATGGAAAGGGATACCCACATCCAGAGAAAGAACTACAGAGTCTGGATGCAGATTGAAGCAAACTACTTGCTTTCTCTCTTGTGTTTTGTCCCTTCTTTCTCATTATTCACTCCATTGGTTATAATCCTTCTTTACAACTTGACTAATGTTTAATGTGAAGGTATCTGTAAAACCTATATTTGACTACAAGCTGCCATGGTGGGGGGGGGGGAAGAGAAAATTTGAAACTCTAGGGATTGTGGAACTGAATTTTGTAAACGAAAAGTAAATAAATAAAATTTAAAAAGAAAAAAACTTGAAAAATAAAATGGGCATTTCAATACACATAGAATAGAAAAAGAAGATTGTAGATGAAACTTCTAACTTATCTATTATTTGCTTTGCTTTTAAAAATACATGTATATTTACACACACATATAGCAAATATGAGATAGATAGATAGATAGATAGATAGATAGATAGATAGATAGATAGATAGACAGACAGATAGCATGTAGCTTTCAAAGCTGTCTTGCTTGTCTGTGGTCCTTTCTGGACTTCTATTATTTTCTGTGAATTAAAAAAATCCTTCAATGACCTTTTTTTTCTTTTAATTTTCCTTCTTAAAAAATCACTATAATACCCCTATTCCCTTTCTACCTCTCATCTTCTCAATCCTTCCCATTTTAAAACAGGAACATTCTCCTAGTGACGCTATGTAGATGAAAATATTGCAAAAATAGTCTCAGAAGAATAGAAATTTTGGTTAATGCAGAGAGAAATGGCAATACACATGATGGGTACTGGTTGGCTTTGGTGTATTTCCAAATATATGGAAGAACAGGATTTCACCGAGAAAACATTATGTAGTAAATAGGAAGTAGGTTGCTAGTGAGTTGATGGCAAGGAATATCAGATGGACTTCTAGGGCATCAGTACCCACAGAAATGGGAATAAAAAGAAAACCTTAGAGTTTAGAAGATACTGGATGGATCTTCTTAGAATCTTGAACAAAAGACAAGAGTCATGTGGGATGAGATGGTATGGACTGTTTGTAATCTGAACCAATGGAGGTAATAACCACATGAGAAGACATCCATAAGAATGTATTAGGCACTGCTAGATACTGAGGATACAAGTATAGACAGTAAGATTTTTAATTTTTTAGTGGAGTTCTTCAATATGTAGAGCAACTCAAAGTCTGGAAGGGTTATCACTGGTCACACTGGCACATGAAAGACAAGGATCTAAAACAATAGATTGTTCAGGATATGTGCAGCGTGAGAGCCTCATAGTGACACTTAGATTTCTTGTTCAATGCCTTTTTTGCCCATTCATTTGCACAGAAGCACCCAGCAGATTTAAGGAGCTGAGGAAAATTAAAGTACTTCAGATCTTTCACATTAGTGGGGTGAGGAGAAAACCCTCTGAAATTATTTGGAAGCAGGGGATGTAGGCTGACAGCAATAAGAAGGGTTAAAAGAAACCTTTATATAGAGGCTTATGATAAGGTCATGGACTCTACCAGGAAGAGAAAGCGAGTTCAAAAAATAGACTTAATCTGTGGTCAGTTTGCTTAGGTGTTGTCCTTTAGTCTTTCCTGTATGTTTTAGCTTGAAGCTTTGTCTTTGACTAGAGATATGCCAACATGCCTTTACTTGGGAGGGGATTTTCAGTCACTGCATTATAACAAATAGAAGTCAACATGGCCAGCTGTACTCTTGAAGAAAATAAAGCCCAGAAATTGATAGGAGAGAGAAGTTCAGTAAACATGAAACCAGTAGAGATGTATTGTACCCATCAGGAAGCAACTGAGATGTTATTAAGGACAGTGAGGAAGTGTGGAGGAGTAGAGATGGCAAATTCATTGGGAACAATGGTGATGCAGTCTTCAGCAGGTAGCAGACTCAGATTATTGACCAAAAGACAATGTGGATCTTTCAGCAGCTAAAATGTGTATTCCATTACATATAGTTTGGTCACACATATTTTAGGTATATGTAACCCTCTTAAATGTGCCCTGGGCAAATTGAGTTTTCCTGGGTATTGGGGTCACATCTTTCCCTTTGTGTATGATTGTATACCCTTTCCACTGGGAATAAAAGGGGAAAACACACCACAGGTTTTGGGGAGTAATGATGTATTGTTCTTTTTCCATGCTATTTCATTAAGTACCCTTGCTTTGAATTAATGGCATCTTTTGTCTGACTAGTAAACACATAGCGGAAGTCTCACAAATTATGTTTTTTAGTTTATGCAGACTCACAGAATCAACCTGGGGGAAGTTTTTCTGGTTGCTTACAGGTATAGAAAGATAATCAGCTTTCTTTATGTGAAACGTGCTTGTATGGGCCATGGGTGTACATTCATCCTCCACATTGAAACCTAGGATTAGGATAGAGTACACAATAATTAAATGAAATGAAAATAATTGTTCTTTATGAAGATCAAGTAAATATTCTTGCTTTATGTAATACTGTACTGTAATTAACA
Source organism: Petaurus breviceps papuanus (assembly GCF_028583685.1). Classification (NCBI taxonomy): domain Eukaryota; kingdom Metazoa; phylum Chordata; class Mammalia; order Diprotodontia; family Petauridae; genus Petaurus; species Petaurus breviceps. The sequence continues at coordinate 13,340,359 of NW_027187327.1, forward strand.
GGGCCAACTCTATAATTACCAGTATATAAGGACAGAGTAGATCAACTAATCAATCAATATTTATTAAGTGTCTGCAATGTAAGAAACACACAGACTCTTGTAGTGACAAAAATTTAAAATTGAGATTGAGTTGTTTTATTTTTTCAGAGCTAATAGACCTTGCTATCATCAGAGTCTTCTACCTAAAATCCACTTGGCCTTTTCATTGCAAATATTTTTTTACAGGACTCTGGGGGTTCTTTGTTGCATTCACACAGGACTTTCTATCTCATTGCTATCATTGGGCTCATCACAGTCAAATTACTTTCTTTTCCTTATAGCTAAGAAAAATGAATAGCCAGTCCAGGAAAACCAAAGTCAATAAAGAAGAAATTGAAAATAAGGCCAGATATCAGAACTCAGGAAAGGAAAATGTCCTTTTACCTCAAGCTGTTTATTCAGATGTTACAGCTAGTTACTGTAGTACTTGATATGACTGATATTATGACAATTTTCTTTTCATTAAATGGTATGATATTTTCTGCTCTCCCCCCTAATTTCTTTATCTGGAAGTGCATACCTAGGATACTTGTCTGTACCAAATAAAGTTTTCTGTTATCAGAGGTGGGGGAGGGGAACTGTGGGCTGCATCCTTCAAGCTAACAATACACTGTTCTGTGGTACTTTATTTCAATGTATTTTAGGTATTTCACTTTGCTGTTTATTATCCTGCATACCACCAATTTAAAAGAGTTCTCTTTAGCACATACAAAAGGGCATACTTTCAAAAAGGTATTGTTCATGCTATCCATGTATCAAAAATGGTGAGATAAGGGGTAGGAGACAGTATAATTAGATAAGAATTGGGTTGAAAGGGCAGACTCCAGGTGTCATGGTTCAGTGGTAACTTTCAAGAAGGTCTTTGAGGGAGTCCCTCAATAGCTCTTTGCTATTTAATATTTTTATCAATGACTTTGGACCAAGCCATTGACTATACAGTTATTAAAGGGATAGCAATCAAAATGGGGGACAGATTCCAAAAGACCATGTAAAACAGAATGTGGGGCTTAGTCTAATAAAATGACTTTATGCAGGAAATCAGCTTTATTTGTGCAGAAGGTAGGAGGCATGGTTATGCAAGCTCCAAGTCTGTTAAGGGAAAAGTGAAGGTAAAACTGCTCAGAAAAAGGTTAAAATTATAAAATTGAATGTTAGAAGTATAGTTAATGGGGTGGCAAGGTGGTGCAGTGAATAGAGCACCAGCCCTGGTGTCAGGAGGACCTGAGGTCAAATCCAGCCTCAGACACTCAACACAAAAACTAGCCATGTGACCTTGGGCAAGTCACTTAACTCCAAATGACCTCCAAAAAAAGCAAAAGCAAAAAAAAAGTACAGTTAATGTCTATATAGCTCTTTGAGGTTTGTAAAGCACTTTACAAATATTGTCTCACTTGATCCTCACAACAATCTGGGGAGGTAGGTACCATTATTATTCTCATTTTCTGGATGACAAAACTGAAGCAGACACAGATTAAGTGACTTTCCCAAGGTCACACAACTAGTGACTGAGGTCAGATTTGAACTTGGGTCTTTCTATGCATCCACTGAATCACTCAGCTGACTATGTTAATATTGATAGAGCACTGGACTTGAGTCAAATATTGTCTCAGATACTTTTGAAGCTATGTGACATTGGGCAAGTTATTTAATTTTGCTGGGATTAATGGGTAAAATGGGGACAATATTAGTACCTCTCTTGTAAAACTGTTTCAAAAAACAAAAAAAGTAAGTCAAAGTGATTCATAAATGTGTAGTGTTAGAACTAGATTCAAGAAGACCAGAACTCATATCTATCCTCAGACATTTCCTAGCTGTGTGACCTTGGGCAATTCAATTAACTTTTTCTGCCTCAGTTTCTTCAACTGTAAAATAGGGATAATAATAGGACTTACCTCACAGGGTTATGGTGAGGAACAAATGATATAAATGTGTAAAAGGCTTAGCACAGTGCCTGGCACATAGTAGGTACTAAACAAATGCTTGTTTCCTTCCCTTCTCCCCTAATTCCATCTCGCCCTAATAAAATGAAGATGCCATATTTAATTTAAGACTTGACTCTATTATTTGTGGTTCAAACTTATGCTTTCCTTAGGTTAGGCTGCTCCAATTGGGAACTCCCTTCACTAATGCATATTGATGCATTCATAGTTTTGAGTTCACAATCCTAGAGAGTTGCCAGAGGCTCCAAGAGTTTAAATGGGCTGCTCATGCTCACACAGTCAGTGTGTGTAAGAAGTAAGGATTAAGGTCTTGTAACAGCAATATTGTTTTAAGGACGACTTTCAGCAACTAAGTCATTTTGACTATTATAGATACACACATTAAAAATTAAGGACATATGAAGAAAAAATGCTATCTACATGTAGAGAAAGGAAATATGTATAGAATAATTTTACATATATTTCTATTTGTGTCTAATGGTAGCCTTTTTCTAGGGCAGGAGGGAAAGGGGGAAAAAGAAATTTACATGATACTTTTGTTGTATATTTGGAGGGAATAGCAAGTTGTACATAGTATGTTTGCAGTTTCATGTGCAATCATCTTTTTTATTGTACTGTATTATGGAAATACCTGTTTTGTTCCATGAATTGAAAATTAAAAAAAAATACAAACGAACAAGCAAAAAACCCATACACTCCTGACTCTAAGGACAATTCACTATGCATTACTACACCATGCTACTATTTGGGGGATAGTTATCTAAGATATTAATTTCTTTAGAGAGAAACACATTGAGATTATGTTTGTAACTATATGGATTTTGAGAAAAATACAATGACAGAATTTCCTATTTGGGCCAAGTAGCTTTACTGATTCCGAGGACATGTGGTATTTAACCTTCAATGGCTAGAGCTACCTTACCAATGTCTGCTGGCAAGGTCAAAAGGTCTATCATAATGTTTTATTTTTATAGATAAATGATCAAACACATATATACAATATTTGAGAATACAAGGGGACTCTGCAGTTTGGATTTTCAGGGGCTAATCATGGGTCCAATCCCACTTCTGATTGGCATGGGACATTTGACCTGCTTGCTATCCAGTATGGGCCAGTTCACTCCTCCTTAAGCAACCTGGTGGTCCTCTGCTCTCAGTGGTTCACTATAATGATGTTTAACTCAGTAAGGGGACTCAATTGGTACAATACAACAAAGCTCAGAGCTCCTGAAATCCTCCAAACTCAGCTCCCCACAGGCATGTACTTCCTAGCTGCTGTGTCCTGTACAAGGAACTAGGGGTATGAAGACAAAACCAAAATCAACTATGTCCTCAAGGAACTTATATTCTACCAGATTTCTCAAATTAATTAACTTGTGTTCATTGAAAAATACAATGGAATAGATATTTTTGTTAAACCTCAGAATTGCTTAAACACTTCCAGATATATGATTTCAAGTTATAGGGGGCACACTGTACCAATGCTGGCTGCAACCTTCTTTCATTTAGGAAAGACTATACATGATTTGATATGAGCAAAAAAAAAAAAAGGTCATCACTAGTGGGTTTTCTTTTTTTTAACATAGAAAATTACTATCAAGTTTTATCTGGACTATGGACCACAAAATAATTATCTTTACAGTTTTAACACCGACATGTTGATTTTCTAGACATAAGCAATCTCATATATAAATATGAATTTCTACAGATTTTATAGAGAATTTCTTTAAGGAATATACAGATAATTTTCAGCTCCCTACTGATTTCTGTAAAAAAATTAATTCATGTGATAAAAAAGCATTTCCATAACATAGTAGAATAAAAAGAGATTACATAATAATGCAAATCCATTATGTATAACTTGCTATTCTTTTAAAAGTAAATTTTCTGACAAAAAGTCCATCTAAATGTAGCCAGGCTGGTCCTCAGATGACAATCTGCTGCCAGGTCTATATTCAAACCTTTTCCACCCTAGGTAGGGATACTAGGTAGGTAGTGACAGACTGTCATTTGGTCTTCAGAAAGTCGGGGCCATCTCTATGCCACAAAAAGGCAAGAAAGTCTATTTTTTAGGGATTGCAAGGAAATGCCTTATTATTAAAAACATCTTCTTCCTTCATTGCATGGCTATTCTGCATATCATTTCTGTTTAAGGTATTTGATTCAAATTATCTTTGAGAAACTCATGCTGACCACAACTACTGTTATTATATACGGAAATCAATAGAAGTAGAAATTACACTTACCAGTTTAGCCCCTGGAAAAACACTGAAACTAGTGGAAAAGTCAAAGAGTTGATGAATGAGATGTTGATTTGTAGACATTTTTAGGCATGGCTAATGTATTGATTTGTTTTGCTTGGGAGAAGGACTGAGATAGCAACAAGACCTGTGATTTCATTAGTAAAGGAACTCTTTGTTGTTTAGTCATTTTTCAGTAGTGTTTGACTCTTCATGACTCCATTTGGGGTTTTCCTGGCTAAGATATTGGAGTGTTTTTCCAGCTCATTTTACAGATGAAGAAACAGACGCAAAGAGGGTCAAGTGACTTGCCCAGGATCACACAGCTAGTATCTGAGACCAGATTTAAATTCAGGAATATGAGTCTTCCTGACTCCAAGGCTGGTTCTTGGAGACAAGAAAACCCCTCTTCCTGAGTTCAAGTCTGGCCTCAGACACTTACTAGTTGTGTGGCCCTGGGCAAGTCACTTAACCCTGTTTGGCCCAATTTCTTCACCTGTAAAATGAGCTATAGAAGGAAATGGCCAACCATTCCAGGATGTTTGCCAAGAAAATCCCAAATGGGCTTGGAATCAAGAATACTCATGTTCATGAGTTCAAATACAGTGTCAGACACTCACTAGCTGTGTGACCCTGGACAAGTGACTTAAACCTGTTTGCCTCAGTTTTCTCATCTGTAAAATGATCTGGAGAAGGAAATGGCAGACCACTACAGTATCTTTGCCAAGAAAACCCTAATATGGGATCATTAAGAGTTGGACATGACTGAAACAATGCAACAACAACAACAAAGATAACCTCAAAGATCCCTTCAAAATCATAGACAGCTAGGAGGAACAGTGGATAGAGTATATGATCTGGAGTCAAGAGGATTTGGGTTTAAATATGGCTTCAGATACTTCAGAGTTGTGACTGAACAAATCACCTAACTATTAATATCTCAAGGGTAAAATTTGTATAATAATATTACTTATCTCACAGGGTCATTATCAAATGAGATATTTGTAAAGCACTTAACACAATGTCTAGCACATAGGTGCTTAATAAATAAAAAGTTCATTCTCCCTTCTACAATTATGATCCTATGTTTGTACTGCACAGTTGAGGTTTAACTAGGTACTTATCATGTAAGCCAATTTGTGATATGGAAATGTAAGGAAAAAACAAAATAACACTGGAAGGGAAGGGAAGCATGAAAAGGGCATTATACTGATTGACATCAGCTGTAAGAATAAACCCATTTCAAGGGGGGGGGAATTCGCCTCTGCATAGTAGCATAAAATATTGATTTTTGATTGTTGATTGATTGATTGTCAATTGTTTTGGTTATTGAGAAATAGAAAAAAATTAGAAATAAAAATAGAAAAAAATCTAGAAATAGAAAAAATTATTAGTACATGTTTAATATTTCACTCAGATACCCCAAACAAGTTGGGGTTTAAATTACTCAATTGATGTGACTATAACAGATTATCCATTATATTGATTATACATTTATATAACATGATTTTTCAAGTTCACTATTGATGGTCTAGAAAACAGATTAATATATGATACTGAAATAGTGTCCCCAGAAAATCTGTTTTATTTAAATAAAATATTTTATTTTATTTAAAATTTTTTTTTCTTTAAAGCAATTGGGGTTAAGTAACTTGCTCAAGGGTACACGGCCAGTTATTTCTGGGTGTGGTACTGAGTATCTGAGCCCAGGATACAATCTCCAGGTCATCCTGACACTGGAGCCGGTGCTCTTACTCGCTGTGCTACCTGGCCGCCCCTAAATAAAATATTTTAAATGTCAAGTCCAATTTATGATCTGTAGAGCAGCCATAATTAACTAGGTACTGTATAAATCATTAACATTGTATGGTGGCCATTTTATTTATTTATTTTTTTGGCCAGAATTCATCATTTCATATAAACTTCCTTCACTCATAACCAACATACCCCTGTAATTTGTGATCTTAGAGAGTTGCTAGAGGCACTGAGAAGTTGAGGAAATTTTCAGCAGGAGATCTTGAACTTAGGTCCATTTGACTTCAAAGACTTCCTTTTACCTCTATGTAAAGCTTACTCTCGTTATGGTGGTCATTTAGATTTCATTTGACCATTTTAGACAAAGTTTCTATCAATTTTTTCCTCTTCTTCTCCTTCACTTTCCCTTCATTCCTTTATGCAATAAATTGAGAAGTCTTATCAATTCTACCTTCACCATGCTTTCTCCATTCATTCCCTGCATTATGTTCACACAGTCACAACCCTAATAGTTCTTATCACTTCTTTCCTGGATAATGACATCTCCTCCTAATTGGAGTCCCTGATTCCATCCTGTTTCCTTTCCAATCAATTTCCACATGGTTACTGAAATACTCTTCCTAAAGAATGGGTCTGGGTCATGCAAGCCTCTTAGTGAAGAAGATTCAGTGACTACCTATTGTTTCTATGATAAAATATAAACTTATCATTTTGGTATTTAAAGCCCTAGAAAAACTCCACATTACTCCTCCCCATGCACTATAGACTGACAAATAACCACTTACAATATCTGCATAAATTATTGTGAATCATCTTTTATATATCCAGAGAAAGCACATCATCAAGCTGCCTTATTATTTAAAAACATATCTGTTGAGTAATTTTTTTGAATTTATTAACACAAAAATTATGTAAATAACTCAATTGGCCTAATTGCTATTCTCCAAAATTGGCATTCCAACTCTTGTCTTCTATGGCTCTGCATAGAAATGCCTAACCTGCCTTGTCAGCCTCTGTCTGTTAAATTCTTTAGTTCCCTTCAAGATTCATCTCAAGTATTATGTCCTACAAGAAGTCCTTCTTTATCTGCTCCCCACCCTCGACAATTTTGAATGTTCTTTCCCTCTTTAAAAACACACACACACACACATTCTATCCATTCAGAAGAATATAACCTCCTTGAGAATAGGCATTATTTTACCTTTATAACCTCAGTGCCTCACACAATGCCTTGCATGTAGTAGGCATTTAACAAATGTTTGCTGGATTGAAAAAAATTTATAATTTATTGATTAATTTAACAGCTCTTCATTAATAAAAAGGTTTTTTTTTCTAAATGGTAAGGAGGTACAACGAATAGATCCAGCTTTTCCCTGGACATGCCTTAGATTAGTATACAGATTTATAAAAGATGAAACTTATAATTTATACTTTCATTTATCAATGGATAAATTATTCATTTTGTGAATTATGTGGGCCCATTGTTTTTCCTTGCTTTGCTTGCCTTTTAATTTCTTTTACTTGGCACCACCACCAAAGGATAGACAGTAGACCTGTAATAGTAATGGAATTTAAAGATCCCCCTGTATTGGCTTGGTTTTTGGATTGATTGTGTTAAAACCCAGAGCTTGTGAATCCCACTTGTGGGATGGACTTGTTGATGTGAAAAGAGAGTGCTGAACTGGGAGGAGCTGGTGATGTAAATTTAGAGAGACACAAGAAAAGAGAGAGGCAGAAGAACTTTTTGGAAGCAGCATGTTGGAGGCAGAGAGAGACTGAGAAGATTGCTGAGGACCAGTTTGAATTGCCCAGGACTTTTGAGAGCTGCCAAGGACTGAGGAGACATGGCTGTTATGCTGGTACTTTGTCTGTTTTGATATTGTTTTGCCAGATTTGTTCACTGGTGAAAGACAGTCCTGTTATTGCAGAGGTCCTGGAACCTCTGTTGGTTCAGAGCTCCTGAGACTGTTCTGCAGACAGAGGGTGAATTCTGTCCACTGGTGAAGGACAGTGCTGTTGTTGCAGAGGTTCTGGAACCTTGCTGTTGGTTCAGAGCTTCTAGGACTCTTCTGCAGACAGAGAATGAATTAATGAAAACACTGGCAATGTATCTTGTGGCCTTGCTAAGCTTTGTCTCCCCAGGAACAGATTGCTGAGAACTTGCCTCAGGTCAAGATGAAGAAAAAACTTCTCTTTGGGTATTAAATGCTGTGCTTAAGCTTGTAACTCTGGGGTAGATTCACTTATGATCCAAGGGTGGAGAACTTTTGACTTTTTTGTGCTCTGTGATTGAACAAATGAATATTCTTTACTAATGATTGGAAACTAATCTCCATTTGAGAAGAGGGGCTTTGTGGTTGACTAAATGAATGTACTGTCTAGGGGTCGAGTAGTATTTAGAAGAGGGACTTTGTGATTGATTAAATGAATGTAATGTCCAGGGGTGGGGTAGTACTTGATGGAATTACACTTGGTGAGCGCTGTATTCAGTACAAAAAATAACCTCAGTACAAAAAATAACCCTTACTAATTCTGACATGTTAAAAAGGAAGACTTCAGGAAAGAATGATGTTAAGGCAAATAAAAAAATTGAAATAATCTAATGAAATGTTAAAGGTCCTACCTGCTTCCATGAATTTTGATGACACTCTTCTAATTAGCATTGCTTTTTATCATTTCATGTATCATTATCTTCAAATATAGCTCATTTTCTTAAGTAGGGGCTTTGTTCCTTGCAATCTTGCTAATAACCCCCTTTTTTTTTTTCAGAAAAAGTAAACTTCAGTCAGGTCAACTGATAAAAATTCTGAACTGGATGAATCCAAATGAATGAAATTTTGCTGTTGTTGCATATTTACTTAAAAGCAGTGGTTGGACTTTCTTTCCATGGAAAGACTCATTGTAACTTTAAGGTTTTGCATACATAATTAGTCATTACGTGATTGTTCCTAGTTGGTCAGGTTTTTCCATAAACTTTTACTGGAAGCAGTAAGTGATTTTTAATAATATACTAAAATATTAGATTTAAAGATGACTTATAGGGGTGGTTAGGTGGCACAGTGAATACAGCACTGGCCTTGGAGTTGGGAGGACCTGAGTTCAAATTCTGCCTCCAACACTTAACACAAAAACTAGCCATGTGACCTTGGGCAAGTCACTTACCCCCAACTGCCCTCCAAAAAGCAAAAAAAGAAAAGAAAAAAAAGATGACTTATAGTAAACTTTTCAGAAATGCTTTCTTCCCAACAAGATTTGGAGGTAGGTTGTGTAGGTATGATTCCTTATTTTGCAGGTAAGGCAAATCAGACTTATTTAGGTTATAAGTTATTTGTCCATGGTCGCATAGTGTCAAAGACTGGACTTGAACTCAGATGTACTCTTAATAATTTAGGATAGTCTGTTACATATTTATTTGGGCATTATCTACAGATACAGTATTAGTAGTTGAAAAAGCACTAACTGGGCCTTGAGTCAAGAAAGATCTTGGTTCAAATACTCACTTTGCCATTACATAGGTATGGGACCAGGAGCAAGTCAATAATCAGAGCCTCAGTGTCCTTATATGTAAAACTAGGATGATAATAGTAGTACTACCTAACCTGCATGGCAGAGATGAGGAAGATGTTTGTAAATAGCCAAGAGCTCCACAAAGCATTTGTTGTTCAGTCATTTCAGTCACGTGCAAATCTTTGTGATCCATTTGATATTTTCTTGGCAAAGATACAAGAGTGGTATGCCATTTCTTCTCCAGCTCGTTTTACAGATAAGGAAACTGAGGCAAAGAGAGTTAAGTGACTTGCCCAGGGTCACACAGCTAGTAAATGTCTGAGACCAGATTTGACCTCAATGTTAGTCTTCTTGACTCCAAGTCAAGCATTCTATTGACTGTACCACCTAGTTGTCCCCACATAAACCACTACTGATACTGTAACAACAAATTTTTAAAGGAATTCAATTCAATTCAACAAAAGTTATAATCACATATAACACACTAGGTTCAAATGTGGAGAATAATATAGTCCCTATGCCTATAATTAAATAGGGAGATGAGAGATGAAAGCAAATATATATAAGTATTTACACATATTAAATATATATTATAGTTTAGAAAATAATAAAGCACATAGGAAAAGTAACTATTATTTGTGGAAAGTAGGGCAATTTAGTATAAGTTTAGATGAGAGCTCATCCTTAAATGAAGAAGGAAGAATTTGAAAAAGCAAAAGAGTGCAGTCTGTTCCAGACCATTGGGAATGTCATAGGTAAAAATGGAAGAGAGAGGAAGAAAGGAGAACAGGGAGGGAGGTATTGAGGGAGGGATAGGTTTGAAAGACCGAGAAAGATACACAGGCAGAGACAGGGAGAAACATACAGAGAGAACCAGTGATAGGTGAGAGCAAAGAAAGACAGAAACAGAGAAAGACAGAGAACAGGAAGAGACAGGAAAATTGAAATCAATAGAAATGCCCAAAAGGTAGTTTTCTGGAGTTCATGGTAATGGAGGTGGTTGGAGATAAAGGCTTAGGTATCATTTCTTTTTCTTTCTTTTTTTTTTTTTTGGCCTTTTGGAGGGCAATTGGGGTTAAGTAACTTGCCCAAGGTTACATGGCTAGTATTTTTGTGTGGGTGTTAAGTGTTTCAGGCCGGAACCGGTCCTCCCAACTCCAGGGCCAGCACTTTACTCACTGCTCCACCTAGCCACCCCTTAGGTATCATTTCTAAAGAAATGCAAAGTCAGTTACCTTATCTTCAGGTTTGTCAATCAAATCAATTAATTAGAATATCATAATATTTACTTCTATTATATTTCATTCCCTTTAAAGAGCATCCCTGGAGATAAAGTTGTCAATCTTTTTTCTTAAATCTAGAATAGCAAAGCAGGTTGATACAACTGATACAACTACCACTTAGTTTTCCTCAAACTTTCAAACCCTCTTTCCCTGTGTGCCTCCCTCCTCATAATTCCCAACCCCCGCCACCCCCACCCAAGCTTTCCAAAGCAATGGAAGTACTATTACAATCTATTTACAAACTAGAGACAAATAACCTTTCTCACTAACAGTCAGCTGATGAAGGTGTTTTGAGGACTTCTATTCTGATACCTCTGTTTCCTACTGCTAAATTTAAACTGGTTTCTGTTTCTTTTGCTGGAAGTAGTTTTGCAAGTTGTATCTACTACGGGCATGCTTTCTTCAGGAGCGTTTGAATGAGGGTATAGCACCTGTCAGCACAGAAGCTAAAAATAATTCTTAAATAGTCTGGCTGACTTCCCACTTCAATCAAATTAACAGCTGTTACTTTTTTTTGCTTCTTTCTTACCTCTAAGATCAAATAATCATAGATTTAGTGTAGGAAAGTACCTCTGAAATTAACTTTTTTTAATGGAAAAGGCAATTATTTTTTCATATCTTGACCTTGGATGACACATTCTAGTTCAAGGTAGGGCCACCAATAAAAGGGTTTGTGAAAGAGTCATCTTCTGGACCTGTTTTCTGCCATTTGCTACTAGTGGTCATTCTGCATCAGCCAGAGCACCTGCTCATATCATCAAGCATTATGTTTTGCCACATTACTTCTTGCCCATATGGTCCCTTACAATTTGTGATTTATAACTCCATTGAATATGTTCATAGAAGTCATCTCTCCCTACTTTGAACTAACATAACTCTTTTGACCCTTCATTATTGCACCTTCTTTTACAGTTTGTCTCTCTGTCCTATCTGTTCTATTAGACCAGCGATTCTCAGACCTCTGGGGGTGGGGGTGTGTTTTAGAGAACCTTTGAGATCCTTGAGGTTGAAATTATTTTTCACAATAATACTAAGATGTTGTTTGCCTTTCTCATTCTCACTTCCTCAGGACTCTAAAGTGGAATTTTCCAGAGGCTATGTGATCTGTGATCATTAGAACTTGCTAGAAAAAAGAATTTTGGAAAATATAGAAAATTCTTTGAACTTGACAATTTCCCAATACTTAAAGATTTTTCTGATGAGATAAGTCATGATATTAATGAATATGGTTTTTTTTTTTGTTAGAACAAAATGCATCAATCATCATTTGGGAGATTTGCATAATTCAGGAACCGATATTTTCCTCAGTTTATGGTTACAAAATCACGTACGTATAAAAGATTCATTCAGAGTATAATCTGGACCAATGGAGTTTAATGTAACATACTATGAAAAGTTAATAGATATGGTTTTAGAATCCATATTGCAACTAACCTTTAACAAACTACTATTTTTTAAGTTTTGGTGTAGTGTCAAAAAGAGTAGCATTATCTGAAAAGGTTTTTAAAATATGCTTCCCTTTTCTAAGCACATATTGGTATGAGGCTGGATTGTCTTCATATACTTCAATTAAAACAGCATGTCACAACAGATTGAATCCAGAAGCTGATATAAGAATCCAACTATCTTCTCTTAAGCCAGACATTAAAGAGATTTGCAAACATATGTAGAACAATACGCCCTCTCTCACTATTTTTTGAAAATATATTTTTCACAAAAATGTTAACATGTATTGAGTTTGTTATTGTTGTTTTTAAATGAATGAATACTTTAAAATGTTATCAGTTTTATTAATACAATCCACATAAGCAAAAGTCCTTTGGAGTCCTCAATAATTTTGAAGGGTGTAGAGGGATCCTAAAGACTAAAAAGTTTAAGAACTACTATACGGAAGGTTATGTTCCACAAGGGACACTGTCTTAATCTTTCTTATAATCATTAGTTATTTAAGAGGTGCTTTCAGGTTTAAATGTACTTTACATAGATTTTTTTTTAATCTTACAACATCCCAGTAAGGTAGATACTACAGTTGTATTATTTGAATTTTATAGATGAGGAAACTGAGGCACAAAGTTTAAATGACTTGCTCAGAGTCACAAAGGAAGGAAGGAAACAATTGTTTATTAAGTGCTTATTATGTGCTAGCCAATGTGTTAAGCTCTTTACAAATATTATCTGATTTTATACTCAGAACAACTCTGAGAGGTATGTGATATTATCTCCATTTTAAATTTGGGGAAATTGAGGCAGACAGAAATTAAAGTGATTTGTCTAGGGTAACAAAGCTAGTATCCAAGTGTCTGGGTCTGAATTTGAATTTGTCTTCCAAGTTGCCAAGGGAGTTAGCCATAGAGCAACCCAGCTACCTCTAAAAGATTTTGTTCACACTTCTTTTGGAATGATAATAGCTTACATTTACATAGTGACTTATCGTTTACAGTTTTTTTTAAAGTTTACATTATTTCATTTGATTCTTACAACGATCCTGTGAAGTAGATAATATAATCATGATCATTGTTTTATATAAAAGGAATGGTGATATTCAGAGTAGATGCCAAAGGAAGAGACAGTGGGTTTTCTGGAGGCAGGTCTTTCCCAAATTTATTTCTCTAGGTCATGCCACTTTCATCCCCCAATCATATCAGAAATTATTAAGTGATAAAGTGGCAAAGGTAATAAAATATAGAAGTTGTTAATGTTGGAAGGGCTGTGGAAAGGCAGGCACACTAATACACTGGTGGTGGGGCTGTTAATTCGTCCAATCATTCTAGAAAACTATTTGAAATGATGCTTAAGAAAAAGTGGCTAACCTGTCCATTTTCTCTAATTCAGAGCTCCATCCCACTGAAAGGTGCATACCTTCAGGAGATGAAAGATAGAAGAAAGGTCCTATATACAGCAAAGTATCCCTAGTCATATTTGTGCTAAACATAATGCAGTACATGAATGTAATGGGATATTATTACACTGTAAGAAATGATGAAGATAAACAATTAAAAGAAATGAAAGAATAGTTATAGGAACTGAGGTAGAGCGAAATAAGTAGTCAGGAAAACAATATACATAATGATTACTACATTATGAAAGGAAAGAACTGTGTCAAAAGCCAATTGAAAGCTGTATAGTTATGGTGACCAAGCTTGAAACTAAGGAAGAGTTGAAAAAAATGCATCTCTCTACCATCTCTGCCAAGGTGGAGGGACTTTTAATATGGAATGTTGCATATACTGATAGACATAGTTGTATATATTGCTAAACTTTTTTTATTAATTTATTTAAAACTATTTATTATTTATTTATTTTTAACATTAAAAAAATTGACTCCCAAATTCTCTCACTCTTCCCCCACCCACTGAGAAGGCTTGTATGAATCTTGCTCAATTGTTTTTTCTTTCTTTTAAAAGGTTTATTTCAGGGGATGGCCTATTGGGCAGGAGATAGAAAACAATATACTAATGTAAAAACAAAAGAAACTAATTAATCAAAAAGAAATTATTATAATTATAAATAAGTATGACAGAAATGGTGCTAGGCACAGTGAGTATAAAGACAAATAAAGCTAATAAATATATAGCACCTACTATGTGCAAAGCATTGTGATATATGATTTACAAACATTATTTCTTTTTATCTTCACAACTAATTATCCCCATTTTAAAGAATTCCCCCTCCCCCATCTAGAGGATGAGAAAACTGAGGCAAATAGGGATTAAATGACTTGCTTAGGGTCACACAGTTATATCTTTGAGGCTGGATTTGAATTTAGGTCTCCCTGACTCCAGACCCAATGTTCTATCCACTGTATCCATAGGTACCCTAAGTGAAATATTTCCTGTCTTCAGAGACTTTATGTTCTATTGGGAGAGATAACATGTAGGTATATAAATAAATATATGCAAAAACAGTACAAAATAGATAAAAGCTAATTTCTTGGGAAGAGGCACTAGCAGCTAGTGGGGTACTTAAGAAAAAAAATATATGGTAGCAATTGCTCTGAGCTTAAGAGTAATTAGCATTCTAAAATGTAGGGGAAGAGAGATTAACAGTCTATGCAAAAAAGTCATGTAGATGGGCAAAAGAATGATACTTATGAGGAACTGCAAGAAAGATATTCTAGCATGAAGTGGAATAAAATGTAATAAAATGAGAGGTAGGTTGAGTCTAGATCATGAAGGAATTTGGTTGCAACACTGCAATCATGTCTTCCTTACCTCCTTCCTTCTAGTTCCAAAGAGTGGGTATGAAAGGATTGTGGGAAAGATAATGGGTTAAGGTATGAATATGTTGAGTTTTGAACATTTATAGGACATACAGTTCAAGAAGTTCAATAGACAGTTGGTACTATATGAAAGAACTCAGGGGGGGGACTAGCTCCACACATATAAAGCTAGGGATCCTCTGAAGAGAGATGAGAATTAATAAAAATAAACTAATTTTATTAATGAATTTATTTGTAAGTAAGGACAGAAATGATTCCCCAAAATTCTGGACAATGGAAATTAAGATAATGCTGAAATGTTTATAAATATCACAGGACTATTTAAGAAGTCACCTTTGGTTTTCTATAACTAAAATGAATGAATGAATTAGAAATATTGGAAGAGAATTGAAAAAGAAACAAGGTGGACATGAAGAAATCAATCAATTCAGAGGGAGAGAATTTTTTCTTTTTATATTTATTTTTTCAAGTAAAACAAATTTCCTGTATTAGCCATGTTTCCCTACTTCCTCAAATATGTCTCAATCTGTACCTTCAGTCTATCACCTCTCTGTTGGGGTGTGGGTATCATGTTTTATCACCAGTCTCAGAGGGAGAGAATTAAAGAACACTAAAAAAAATTACATGCTTTACAAATATACACATTAAATACTCTCTGATTCTTCAAATCATATGATAGGGGCTATAAAAGTAAAACCGGCTTAGTGCTCTCTCTCTCTCTCTCTCTCTCTCTCTCTCTCTCTCTCTCTCTCTCTAGGTCTCTCTGTCTCTCTTCTGTCTCTGCCTCTTTCCTATCTGTCTGTTTTTCACTCATTTGCTTTTGTCAAGCACTGGACACCATATTCTTCAAAGGTCAATGTTTGTTGGTTAATCTCAAAACAAAGCCTATTCCAAACAAGGGCAAGGTTTAAAGTCATTCTACTAACATTTTATTTTATTTTTTTGCTTTTTGGAGGGCAATTAGGGTTAAGTGACTGGCCCAAAGTCACGCAGCTAGTTTTGTGTTAAGTGTCTGAGGCCGGATTTGAACTCAGGTACTTCTGACTCCAGGGCCGGTGCTCTATTCACTGAGCCACCTAGCCACCCACATTCTACTACCATTTGCCAGTTGATTCTTCAATTCTATTCTGTTCCATTCAACAAGCATTTATTAAGCTCCTACTATGAACTACACACTACACTATGTATTGAGGAGACAAAGACAAAAAAAGACTGTCTTTTCCTTCAAGGAGCTTTTATCTATTGGTTTATAAAACTAGCTGTCATATGTGTTTGTTTATAAACACATGCTGTTCTTCCATCATTCTGAGTCATCCTTGTGTGTCTGATTTAATTGTCATATCTTTCCATCTTTCCAATAGTCTGAAATGGATAATCTTTTTTAAAAAAGTGTCACCTTGAGGACCCTAGATTGAGATCTAGAAGAGACCCTCATAGACCATTTATTCCCATTTTCTTTATTTCTTTATCCTGTACTTAACATCAAATAAAATGGTCATTTCCATAAATGTAGTAGAACAGAAACAGTATTGCAGGTGAAACTGGATCTCTTATGTAGAGATTCCTTTTCTTTTTAAGTATAAATTAAATTTCAAATGTAACTTTTAAAGTTGTCCTCTTATGTGATTCCCCCCTTACTTCTTTGCCTTTCTGTGCATTTAAAAATATTTCTAGGATTTTCTTTTCTTTTTTTCCCCCCTATTCTCTTTCTATCTTCCTCTTCTTCCCAACCCAAGTTATGCAAATAGAAATAAAGGAAAAATAAAACTCCTGCCATGAATATGCATAGTTAAGGAAAACAATTTCCTTTGTTTGCCATGTACAAAAAGCATATCTTATTCTATATATTGAAGTTACTGCTACTTTGTCTGGAGGTGGGTTGCAAGCCTCATTAGGGACTTGATTTGATTTGAATCAAGGATTTGAATGCAATTTTTTACTCCAACATTTTGTTGGAGTCTCACTCTTCATGGCCCCATTTGGGGTTTTGTTGGCAAAGATACTAGAGTGTTTTATGATTTCCTTCTCCAGCTTATTTTCCAAATGAGGAAACAGGGGCAAAAAGGCTAAGTGTCTTGCCCAGGGCTGTCTGGGGAGGAATTTGAATGTAAGTTTTCCTGACTCCAGGCTTGATGAACTATCCACTAAGCCACCTAGTTGCTCTTCTAACTCTAAATTCAGTGTTATTTCCAGTGCATTTCATACTTGCTTCTCCTTAAGAGATTACTGGAATCATCAAACTAAGATAGGTTGTGGGATTCTTATTTTTCATAGAGCATTTTGGCTTTTTGAAGTGCATAAATTTTAGTAGGAATAATGTGAAATTCATACTTGCTGTACATGCTGTTTGGTATTTTCTTTCTGTACTAGATTGAAAAAAATAAGTCTTCCAGATAAACTGAGTACCTTTGGGGTTGTTGTTTTGGTCATTAATTTTGAGTCCATTTTAATTGGAGTTGCAAGTAACTCCGTGAGTATTTGCTTATGATGAATCTTGATATATGGCAATAAATAGAACTATAGTCTATCTTTTTAAACTGATACCATATGCATTTGCTTAGCAGAAGATACACTGAGAAACATTGGAAATTTGCAAACTATTGGGAAAGAATATGACAGGAGATGAGTGTGTGTGTGGGAGAAAGAAGAAAAATAGGTTCTTGAACCTGTAATTTTGACTCCTACACTGTTTCTTTCAACTATCTACATTGATGGTGTTTATAATAACTCATTCCTTTAAGGCCAACATATACTGGATGTAGGGCTATTAAGCTTTCTTGAAGAAACAAATTATTAATACAACAGTTTTAATCACTTTTACTATACTATATTGGTGTTGTATCTAAAGTCCAGAATACTTTGAGTAATTCTGAACTACAAATTAAGAGTATATTCCTTTATGCTGAAAGTAAATTGCTACGATTGTTTTAAAAAAAAGGTATATAAATGATTCGTGATTATTATGTAAAGTCTAAAAGTACCATTTAGGGATGTCATTTTCAGGGCACTGAGTTTCATTATAAGGTATAAAAATTCAAGATTGTCTCTGATTCTGAACAATAGTTCATTAATACTACTGTGTAATTTATTATTTTTTTTTGGCATTCACTAAGTACTTTGTTGAAATGGTTTCAGTGCTGCACCACTAACTTTATTTCTTGTGAAGATGAGCCTAAACATTTAAATCAGATTCAAATAATAATGTCAGACCAATTTAACTGAACACATAAAAAGGAAAACTTAGCTAAAATAGATGAATGTAATATATTTAGTTAAATAATTCATGAGGCACAGCAGTAAGTAGGAGTCCTATCTGTTGAAACAGTGGCAAACATAATGCATAGTTAAACATTTAAGCAATGCAATAAAATACTTTTGCTAGGACAAGAATATGTTTTACTTATACCAGCATATGTGTAGATCAATGTAGATACATAAAAATCTTATGAAATGCAGCTCATGAGTGGGTAATACACAAATAATCTTTTGGCTCTAGCCTAAAGTAACTTTCAGCTGAATTCCAATGATCTCTTAGATTTTTGGCCATACTGCACCCTCTTTTGGTTCTGGTGTTTTTGAGCAGGCATCTGTAGCATTAAATTTAGCTACTGGAGAAGGAGGATATGCTTCCCAATTAATGTGATAAGTGGTTTTATTTCTCATTGCTAATTTAGGCTTGTCAAAAACGTAAATGATGAGGACCCAAAGGATAAATATGATTAGAGTTTAAAACTGAAATGATGCTTCCTAAATATTACTTTATTCAAGCCACCTACGTAAACATGTATATGAATGTATATGTTTATTTATGTGTATATATATATATATGTGTGTGTGTGTGTGTGTGTGTGTGTGTGTGTGTGTGTCTTATTACTGATGCAAAGAATTAGCTCTAAATAGCACCTCTAATTTGGGGGAATATCAGTGCTATAAGATACAGGTTATGACTCACAACAAATGCTAGAAATTAGATAGTCAGAAAGCAGGGAATTTTTTTAAAGGAATTCTTCTTAAATATTACTTTTCAGTGAACTGAGTCACTGAGAGGTGAAACAGTTCCAATTCATTCAGTATTATTGTGGCCAACGGATGTTTGGTTAGGAAAGTCCTTAACATAAGCAAAGCTTCATAGACTCATTTTATCATATTTGCAAAACAAAACTTAAATGTAACCCTTTTAACCCAATAAAAGGTGGGGTTCAATCTTTCAATTAATGTAATTATAAGAGAGTACATGTAAGTAAGGGCAGCTAAGTGGCTCAGTGGATAACGTGTTGGACCTGGAGTGAGGAAGATTTATCTTCCTAAGTTCAAATCTGGCCTCAGACACTAGCTGTGTGACTCTGGGAAAGTAATTTAACTCTGTTTGTCTTGGTTTCCTCACCTGTAAAATGAGCTGGAGAAGGTAGTGGTAAATAATCACTTCAGTGTCTTCACTGAGAAAACCCCAAATGGGGTCATGAATAGTCAGACATGACTGAAATGACTATCTAACAACAAAATGTAAGAATGATCATAGTAATTAAACTTTTAATAAATAAAGGAGATGGTTTATATCCTGTGATCTCTTATATGGTTTGAACCCTTTGGATTATGTCAAAAGAGAATAGATAATTGTTTGGCTAATCAAATAAGATGACCATGTTCAACTCATCAACGTTTCTGTCTGTTTTTCCTTCTGTCCTACCTCACCTGTTTCTCCTTTACCATGTTATTGAGACACACAGGGAGGAAGCAATTTCAGAAAGCACGAACTTTGAACTGGAAAGGAATACTAGTTATGTATTCAAGAAAGAACTTCCAGTAACCAGAAATCATGAATTTGCCATATATACACATAGACATACAGATACAGATGAAAACATATATTATCCCCTGGGATTTGTATGTTCTTTAACAAGAGTGTACCCTAGGTTTCTTGGGGAATATATTTTGTTCCAACTCTACTTACTATAACACTTTGGTAAAAACTTTTACTGAACGATAATTGAGGCTACTGTCAAATAATAAGATGAAGCACAACTATGGGGACTCATGAACAATAATACTAGAAATCCCCAGGCCCTTGGGTTAACTTTTAGAAATCTGAGGAGAGAAGTAGTTGACCATCCTCTGGGGACTCATCTTGCCAAAGTTAGTGGTAGTTGGTCAAGTGATCCCAGAGAGATAGTAAGAAATATTTTTCAATGAAAAAAAATAGATACTGAAAGAATATATATGTATATATATTCTCCTTTTTTTGAAAAAGAGAGAAATGAATAAAGTAGAGCCTATCAATGACTGAGATTGTTTTGGCCTTGGATTATGTTGAAGGGTTTTTTGGATATGAAAAGTGAATATTATAGTGGAAAGCACATTGGATTTAGGATCAGAAATCCTGCGTTCAATTTTTGCCTAAAACACTTATTAGTTGTGTAACTATGAGAAAGATACTTGATCTTTCTGGTTTACAGTGTCCATAACTGTAAAAATAAAGAGAGTTAGCAAACTATAATCTATGGGCCAAATCCCAAGGGCAGTTTAATTTTGTGTGGTCCATGAGCTAAGAATGGTGTTTGTAATTTTAAATACAATAAAACTTTATTTTAAAAATGCAAAAATGATTCTTAGCTCACTGGCCACATAAAAACATGTGATGGGTTGCATTTAGCTCTCCAGCTATGATTTGAGAACCCTACACTATACACTATATGATCTCTAAAGTTCTTTCTAATTTTAACATTCTATGAGTCTATCTACTAGAAGTTGTTTATGTTGACCACTTTGATGCTTCATTTTGTGTGGAAATGAAACTTAGTTCTTAAAATCTACACCAGTGCATTCCCATTTCTGGAAGGTGTTAGTATTTTGGAAATGCTTTGTGAATAGTGTTTAAAACAGTTTATGTTACTTTTCCGAGGATCAATATAGCTAATTAAAGAGAGGTTCATTACCAGTGGACTGGATACTTGGTGAAGAATTTTTTGACCATGATAATAACAAACAATGCAAAATATTCCTCAGCCTATTTGAACTTTTTTTCTTTGCAATGATAGTGGTGGAATGTCAGAAAAGGGCCAAAGAGTGGTAACTTAGCTATTGGTACTTTTAATACGAGTACCTTGTCTGAGGAATAAGTGACCATCATCCACACAGTTGCCATAATTATATTCTTTTTTTGCTTTTTGGAGGGCAATGGTGGTTAAGTGACTTGCTCAAGGTCACACAGCTAATTTTTTGTGTTAAGTGTCTGAGGTGGGATCCAAACCCAGGTCCTCCTGACTC
>NW_027187327.1:13361615-13399049 GCF_028583685.1 Petaurus breviceps papuanus
CTGGGCAGTTAGGTGGTGCAGTGGATAGAGTACCAGGCCTAGAGTCAAGAAGGTCTGTGTTCAAATCCAGCCTCAGACACTTATTAATTATGTGACCCTGGGCAAGTCACTTAATGTATTTGCTTCAGTTTCCTCATCTATCAAATGAGCTGGAGAAAGAAATGGCAAAGCACTCCAGTATCTTTGCAAAGAAAATCCCAAATGGAGTCACAAAGAGTCAGACACAACAAAATAAACAAATAAAAAATAAACTCTTTTTCTTGGCATGTAAATATCTTTACAATCTGGCTTAGTCTATCTTTCCAGGCTTATTATACATTATTTCACTTCATATTCTCTATGGTCCAAACTGATTTGTATGCATATGTTTCATCTCTCATCTCCATGCCTTTATTCAGGTCATCTCCTATGCCTCTCAGAATACCAATTTTCTTTCCAAATTCATCTAATGTTACTTCCTATATGAAGATTTTCATGATTCCCCCTCCTGCCATTGCTAGTACTGCCTCCCAAAATGACTGTATTTACTTTATATACATATGAAGATACATATATATTGTGAGATATAGATATGTATATATATATATGCTGTATTTTCTTATTTTTCCATATTTTCCCCACTAATAAGATGTAACATTCATGAGAATAGTGGCAATTTCTTCCTTCCTTCCTTCCTTCCTTCCTTCCTTCCTTCCTTCCTTCCTTCCTTCCTTCCTTCTAATGTATCCATCCATTGCACAGTGCTTGACACAGAGTATGCTAGCACGCGTTTAATAAATGGCTGTTGATTGATTGGAGGAACTGAATCATCAATCTTGACGTTCTCACTATAAAATGAAATGAGACAAAAGGGAGTTGAAGGTAAATGGAAGGAGAGTTCACAGGTTCTCCTTGAAGAAACAAATAAATTAGTTGGAGGACTTGGTTTTATGATGCAACCAAAGGCAATAAAAAACATTTTTTCATAAAATCATTGGTTATATAGGATTGTTATATTTATGATTGATATTTTGGAAAAAATCATGATAAAGGTAATTGTATCGTATGTACCAGCATGTTGCAGAGGATGCGGCGATAGAGAAGTTGGTTTTTTAAAGAACTCTGTAAGACACTCCAAATTAAATCAACATACACTTTGATAGCTAGTGCTTAATTGAAAATATGGGTAAGGGGATGATGGTACAAAAATATGATGGAAGACATGAAATGTATAAGAATTAATACTCCAGATATTGTCAACTAAATAGAATTTTCACATCTATAGTTTCATCATGTATCATGAGCACTTTTTTTATAACGAGTAACAGGGAAGCTACTGACACCTATACATGGAAAACCTCACATAACATGACAAAAAATGAGTTATAATTTTTCTAAGTAAACAAATGATTAATTTATAATGTAGGAGTCATTATTCATTCCATTATCTTTTTACAGTCAATTCATCTATTTTTTAAAGCAAAGAAAAATTCCAATATTGAATTAAAAGAATAAAAATGAGAAGAACATTTGAAGGTAAATAAGGCAACTTTATTAAAAATAGGAAATGAATAAAAGAACAGTTGACATAGAGTATCACCATTTCCTAAATAAATTTAAGCAATATAAACCAATTATCACAGTGAGGAGACCAAAGGATCCTAGATGTAACCTCATGTAGCAAATACTCACTTAGCCGAGAATATATGGCAACTAAGGGAAACATTAGTTTGGAATATAAATCCTTCTGTAAAATGTTATAAAGGAAGATGGTAGATATTATAAGCACTATGAGAGAGACACACAGACAGAGAGACAGAGAGGAGAGGAGAGGAGAGAGAGAGAGAGAGAAAGAGAGAGAGAGAGAGATAGAGAGAGAGAGAGAGAGAGAGAGAGAGAGAGAGAGAGAGAGAGAGAGAGAGAGAGAGAGAGAAGCAGAAAGAGAAAAACAAATTTATAAAAAGTTTGACGAGACATAATTAAGCTAAATGAACCCAAGGGAATTTAAGGACAAAACTGGTAAGAGGACAGTATGCAGATGAAAAAAAGGAAAATATGTCAAGATTTCTATAAGAAATTATTTTCTCACGGGGCAGCTAGGTGGTGCAGTGAAAGAGCACCGGCCCTGGAGTCAGGAGGACCTGACTTCAAATGTGGCCTCAGACACTTGGCACACTAGCCATGTGACTTTTGGCAAGTCATTTAACCCCAATTGCCCTCCAAAAAGCAAAAAAAAAAAATTATTTTCTCAATCAATTGAACTTTAGGCTCCACATTTGTATTTGAACATCAGAGTTGCAAATATACTGCTTACCAAGTATACTCCTGGGAAGTCTTTTCTGAAGGCAGCGTGCTTTAGGGAATTATTGGATTAAAAAAAATCTTCTCAAGTTTATCCTTGAAACAAAGATCTTTCTTTTTGCATCAACATCCTTTAAGCAAGGCTGTTTAGTTATGAGTCACAAAAACATTACTATAATCTCTGAAGAATTAGTGTTCCCAGTCACCCAAAAGCAATGGAGAGTCATATGATGGGTGTGTAGGCTATAATACATTACCAACCAAGAATTACATTGAAAAATAGGGTAAAAAATAATATCAGAGAAATGGAGGGAAACCATGTAGCAAAAGTGAGAGATAAATGATAAATAATCCATTTGCTGTATTAGTGTCTATGCAATATCAAGAGCCTTTTGTAGAGGAAGGCTCCCAGAACATTGGTTGAACCTACTTTGGGTGCATTTATCAAAGTTCTTAGATGAGAGTCATATAGATGGGAAAACTTGGATAGGTGGAGATCTACATCTTTGGAAAGAATGTCTACAACTTTTTTTAAGAGTAAAGGAAGTCTTTATGATTAAAAGATTTATGACTTACAAGTGTGAATATCTTTTTACTATATGTATATATCCTTCCTTGTCAGCATCTAAGTCAGACCCTTATGGTTTTGTCCTTATGGATCCTGAACTCCATTTGGTTTCAGATTTTTTCCCCTACCTAATTCAAACAGGCGTGGAAAAAAGTACTCTGGAAGATATGCTTCATCTAACTGGAGAAGGGAAAAGGAATTTCCAAACCAGGGTTAATTCTGTAATGAGGGGAGTGTATAGGTTCATCAGAAGTAGCTTCAGCCACAAAATAGCCCTTACATATAACCTTTTTCCTTCCAATAAGCAATTTGTCTATCTGGAAGAGGAGTTGAGGAGATAACTATGAGGGAAAAGTAAAACATGCCAATTGTCTTCTGGCTCCAGGAATTCTCTCTAGGAATTTCAGAGGCTTTCCTTTCATTCACAGTCTCTAACATTTTTAGAACAGTTAGGTAGTACAGTGGATAGAGAACTAGGCCTAGAATCTGGAAGACTCACCTTCCTGAGTTCAAATCTGGCCTCAAATACTTACTAGCTACATGACCCTGTGCAAGTCACTTAATCTTATTTCCCTCAGTTTCCTCATCTGTAAAATGAGCTGGAGAAGGAAATGGCAAACTTTGTCAAGAAAACCCAAATGGGATCATGAAGAGTTGGACATGACTGAAATACCTGAATAACAACAACATCCTTACTTGAGAATGTACACAGAATTCATGAGTTTATCTACTGGACAGTGTTTCCAAAGAATGTCTAAGAATGTTGTGCTTAAATATGAATGAATGAAAAAACATTTATTAAGTTTGTACTGTGTTCCATATAATATTACTGCTAAGTCTATTATTGCTATTATTATTATTGCTTATGGCTGAGCACTGGAAATACAAATGCACAAAAGGAGGACCATCCCTATACCCTCAAGAAGCTTGCATTCAGTGTTGTGAAAATGAATGTTACCAGTTTTCTAGGTGTGACCACAACAGATAGAATAAGATTCAAATTTCAGTCTCTCTCTCTCTCTCTCTCTCTCTCTCTCTCTCCTCCACAATGTATTAAGTATATTTAAAAGATTACATGGTTAAATAATTAAATCAGGGAAATGTCATAGTATAATACTTTAAAATGTCCCCTATTTCATTGATATAGGTCTTTCTACCATTGACCTACACCATAGCTCCTCCATACCTCAGGTCAGTAGTTCTCAAAGTGTGGTCTGCAGAACCCTGGAGGTCCCCAAGACAATTTCAGGGAATCTTCAAGGTAAAAACTATCATAATAATACAAATTTATCTATTAAAATACTCTTCCCCTTTCCAACCACATATTTGTATTAGGCCAAATTTTCTTCGTATACTTTAACCAAAACAACATATTGGAATGGATCGAAGGTAGAAGCAGATTTGAGAATACAGCTGATTTCTATCATCCAGACATTAAAAAGATTTGCAAAAACATAAAAATCTTACCTTCTCACTTTTTTGTTTTGAAAAACAACTTTTAAAAAATATGCTATTTATGTTAATATATAATTGATTTAGTATTGTTATTTTTAAAATTTTTGTTATACATTCTCAAACAATTATCTAAAGATATGACCCACATAAACAAAAACTCTTTGGGGTCCACAATAATTTTTAAAAGTGTAAAGGTGCTCTGACATTAAGAAAAAAAGGTTTGAGAACTCTTGTCTTAGGTGATAGTTCTCCTTATGAATTGCTGTGGCCAAAAAACTTATAGTTTGGTAGTCAGACCTCTGATGATGAGATGTCACAAACATTTTCTAGGCTAGGTTGCATATGACAGACACACACTGTGTTACTAGGCCTAAATATGAAATATTTCCAGTTCAAGAGACCCTGACAGAACTTGCCTCTTTGGGTTGAGGGTGATATCTATATCAAAATGAGGCATTATGGGGCAGATATAAAATAGTATATTATATATAGTATATTTATATAAAATTTATATATAATGTACATTGTATATTTATATAAAATTTATATATAATGTACATTTATACAGACATATGTAAAATGTCTAATAGAATTATTAACAAATTTAAATTAGGTTTAGTCTTTAAGTCTCTTAGTAGGGTAATAAGTAGACTGCCATACACAATCTTCCCAATATAGCAAAAACAAAAGGGAAAAAAATTAAAGGTAAATGGTAATATAAAAAATATATCTATATATATATAAGTACAAGTCACTTGTTTTAAATAATGTTTTTTTGCCTCTAAAGAATAGAAAAAAGTTATTGCAAAAATTGCTCATATTTTAATATTTTAGTGATATATTCAAAAATTATCAAGTTATTAATATTTTAATATCTGCAACTATGAATCAGTGGTGATAGCTAGCAGACAGTATAGGCTCAATTTCATAAATCTTAAGAACAAAGATATAATTAGATTTGTGGCCACCACTGTGGCCACCAACACTGATTCTACTATTTCTGCTATTATCAACCATCTCACATGGAAGAGATAATATTTATAAAGGGTCTAGCTATTAAGTTTGGGTTTTCTTTTCGTCCCTCAGTAATTTTTCATACCATAGCATGAAACAGATATAAAGAAAATTGATATTTATAAACAACAACGTTTCAGAGAGTCAAGCAAATGAGCGAATGAAAAAGATGAGGAATTTCACAGGTAAAAAAAATGAAAGAAGTCACCTTAAACTTTGAAAAGGGAACTCAGTCTCTGAACTATACAAGGACACACACACACACACACACACACCATTAAGAAAAGTGAAAGCATGAGCAAAGAAAGTCAAACATTGACATACTCTCCTCCCTACACCTTTTTTTTTTAACAAAGTTTCTTTTTTTGCTTTAATTTTCAAAATGAGTATAAGAAGTGCACTGTGCATTTTCCCCTCTAGATATGAAGAATGATAATCATGTGCCTTCAGGGTTCAGGAACTTTCATAACGAATACAGTCCCATATTATGAGAAAGGAGTTATGTGTTACAGGAGGGAATGAGCAGGACATATTGGTTAATAACTGGTGAAAAAACAGAACACCGTCTTCTCCTTGCCCAAAGGGTTTCCATGGGAATCCTGTCTATATTAGCTTTGGCCAAGACTTATGCTATTTTTAGAAGGATTTGAAAGCAACTAGCAAGTGCCTTTCATTTTAATTCCAGTGCTGAACTGGTATCTACATTTACCCCCTACTAAATCCTGGAAAAGAGGCTATATAGACCTATGACTTGGGGGCAGCTCAGAATCAAAGATTCTCCCCTCCTCCAAAGTGTTCAGATAGCTACAAATCTTCATCCATCCAGTTAAATAGTTCTACAAGTTGCTTAAACTTCAGCTAAGAGGCTGGGCTCCTGCCTATGAAGAGCTGAACTCTGCAATTTTTATGGTCCTAATCCAAAGGTTCTTCTTGGGCACAACAAGAGTTATTAGACCTAGTTTATTAATAAAGATGACCATGTATAGACACACTTTCAGTAACAGCATGGTGTCAATTGTGAAGTGCAAGCTCGCCCTTTGTAAATAAGCTCTTTTGCTCTGCCTGTGAAATTACTTGCTCAGCTCAGTTCTGCATCATGCCAGAAGCAGAATGTGCTGTGGGCTTCAGCATGCTTGGCTCAGTAATACTTACTGGTACTTTGAGTACATCCTTTTAGAAGGAACTGTCACTATTGGCACAACTTTGTTTGGGGCTATGTAATGACTTCAGGTCAACTTTCTTTTTTTTTTTTCTCCCCTTCCCACCAGACTCACACCTTTCCTATCTCATCAACACCTCAAACTGAGCATGAAAAAGAATGAGATTTTTAAAAAATTTGCCAACCCTTATGTTCTTTCCCACATTGTACTTTAACTTCAGTGCTTGGCCCAGAGCTGTTATAAAACGAAATACACCAAAACTCCAAATATATCTTCCTTTCCTTCTGCTGTAATATGTCTTGCCTGGTACAAACTTTTTACTTTCCAGACAAAAAGCCAAAGTCTTCCCTTCTTTCAAATCTCCAAGACTAACTTATTTTGAAGTATAGGAAGGAAAAAAGAAAGGAAACAAGCATGTATTAAGCATCTACTATTGTGTTAAGTTTAAGGATTATGTTAAATTCTTTACAATTATCTCATTTAAATCCTCAAAACTATCCAGGGAGAGGTAGGTGGTATTATTTCCATTTTATAGCTGAGGAAACTGAGGCAAACAGTGGTTAAGTGATTTGCTCAGGGTCACAGAGCTAGTAAGTGTCTGAGAGGCCAGATTTGAACTCATTTTCCTGACTCCAAACCCAGCACTTGGCTCACAGTAGAAAGAGTTTTGGGTACCTGTGTTTTAATTTCAGCTGCAATGCTCATTAGCTGTGGGGGACTTCAACAGATTGCCAAAGAGTTTCATGGCACCAAAGAGACTGAGAATACCTGCTCTAGAGAATAGAAACCATAGGTAAAAGGTACAAAAAAAGCAGATTTGGACTTGATGTCAGGAAAAAAAAACACATTCTATTATCACTTGACCAAAAGTGTAGTGCAGGAACATAGTTACTGACTTTCCTCTTATTGGAAGGCTTTCTGCAAAGGCTGAATGACCATTTGTTGGGTGTCTTGTGGGAAAACCTTGTTCAGTTATGGATTGAACTAGATATATAATTATGTCACTTTAAATTCTGAGATTGAGATTTTGTCAATTACACAAATTCCCAGGGTGCTTATGAGTTTACTATAGATACTCTAGCAAAAAAAAAAAGATATTTGCATAGGGTTTGACTAGATTGTAAATAATAGGAAGTATAGAAAGGTGCAGAGGTCTTCTGCTCAGGCACATGCTCTCTCTTTTGAATAGTCTAGATTTCTGATTGGCTTAAGGAGCAACGGCTGGAAGCCAAAGAAATCTCTTGCTCTCTCAGCTCTTCCCTAGTGCTGGGGGTGGGTGTGGGTGGGAGGACAGTGCTTTGTTGATTGATAATCTGATTGTATTTTATTTCAGGAATAATTATGTCTTGTATTTCTCAAATGAATATTAAGAATTATGTTCTGATAATAAAAGTTGGTTTTGATTGATCTGCATATGTGTAATAGTCTAAAATTTTCCTAAAATCAATTTTACTTATAAACAATTATTAAATACCCCCTCTCTCTCCCTGCCTCTCTTCCCCCCTCCCCTTCCATTCTTCCCTCACTGCCTCTGTGTTCCTCTCTTCCTCTCTCTTCCCCCCACCTCATCCCTCTCCATACCCCCTCCCCCACCTCATCCCGGCAGTTGACTTTCTTGTCAGTTGCTTAAAGAATCTGAATTACTGTCTGGGAATGGAGTGCAGTTTTGTCTTCAAATCTTTTCCCAGAGTATTGATCTCAACCACTCCAGCAAATGAAGGCTGGAGTTTTGAAAGGATGTATCTTTTATCATTTAACTTATGCTACTGCAATATCTTTCCAACCTGTCACCTCCCCTCACTCCAAAACTGCACATAGGTAATAGAATAATTTTCTTAATGCCCAGCTATGATCATGTTACTCTACTCCAAAACCTTCAATAATTCCCCTTTGCTTTTAGGGTAAAATATAAGTTCCTTAGTTTGGAACTCAATTCTTAATTGGACTCCAAGCTGCCATTCCGGTTTTAGTTCACATTACTACATTTCCCTCAAGCCCAACTGTACTGCTCTCTCACTATGCTTTTTACACTCCATGCCTTTATGTGTACAATCCTCTATTCCTGAAATGAAATGTACATCTTCACTCTTTCCCTGAGGGCTGCACTCCTTTGTCTGTTGATCATCTTCCTGTCCTTCCAAGATTCTGCTCACATTATTTTCTCTAAAAAGTTTATCATGATCCACTTAGCCTTTCTCTTCTTACATCTCCATATCCTTTGTTTCACTCATGCATTTATTATGTTCTAATTTGTATTATAGTAATGTATATAACTGTTCTTCTATCTTCTGTATCAGTTTGTAAGCATTCAGAGGATAAGGATTCTATCTTCTTTGTATCTACTGCAGCAGCCAGTACCTCGCCTACTAGATAGTAAACACTCCACAGATGTTTATGGAATTGCATTATTCACTATTCCTTATGCTTCAATTATTATTCCTTCTTCCTGCTCACCTACAAGTAGAATGCAAACTCTTCGGAGACAGGGACAAGCCTTCAACAAACCATGGCAACTATGATTTATGAAGCAACCACTGTACGTATCAGGCTTTGAGCTAAGTACTGCTATTCTCATTCTCTCTCTGGCTCTGACTCTGTCTCTCCCTCTCTGTCTCTGTCCCTCTTCCTTTGGGTCATTTGGATCTTCATAGAGCTTTGGTTAACTCATACATCCATCATATTCTAATCCATTTCAGAATGGTTTCTGTGCCCATCTTACCTACTCTACCAGATTGTCTTATTTGCATCCTCCATAGAATCTGATACAGAGGCTTACACTGAACATATGCTTAATACAAGTTTGTTGAGGTGAATTGATATTCGGTTTTATATCTTTTTTTTTTGCTTTTTTTTTTTTTGGAAGGGAGAAGGTAGGGCAATTGGGATTAAGTGACTTGCCCAAGGTCACATGGATAGCTGTTTTTTTTTTTTTGTTAAGTGTCTGAGGCCGGATTTGAACTCAGGTCCTCCTGACTCCAGGGCCAGTGCTCTATTCACTGTGCCACCTAGCCCCCCTTAATCATATCTTTAAAAAAAATCTCATATTAGGCCTATAAAGACTCCTATTCAGGATACAAATTGAACATATTTGCTTGGTGTGAATATAGTACCTATTATATTTGAGGTCTAAATAAAAGTAAACTACTAAAAACAACAAAAATAAGAACATAGGACCATAAATTGAATTAGTTTAACTTTGAAATCAAGGCTTCCTAACTTTTTTTGCTATTATGAACTCAGAGATGTGTTGCAGCCAACTTGCCTTGACTTATTAGAACTGATTGTTAAATTTTCAGTGTGAGCATTCATAAATAGGAAATTAGCAAACATTACAAATCAAGGCTTAACTTCGATTGCCTAGACCCCCAAATGAGGTCACAAAGAGTCGGACATCACTGAAAAATGCCTGAATAACAACAACAATGGTCTCCCCTCAAAAGTATTCCTTAAGCAGATTGAGATATTCAGATTTGGCTCTGTCACTCCTATCTGTGTGATATCACATGTGATATCAAAGATGAGATCTTTGGCAAGTCACTTTGGCTCAGTTTTTTCTTATGTAAAATCATTAGGTTAAACTAGATGATCCATAAGTTGTCTTTTCTAATTCACAGAATCACAGAAACCAAGAGTTGGAAGGGATCTCAAAGGTCATCTGGTCCAACCTGTTTCTGACAAGAAAATATAAAGAATTTTTTAAAAGTAGTATTTTATTTTTCCCTCAGTTACATATCAGGAAAAATTTTAGCATTCATTTTTACAAGATTTTGAGTTCTAAATTTTTCTCCCTCCCTCCCTCCCCCTCTTCTGAAAATGGTAGGCAGTTTGATATAGTTTATACATATGCTATCATGTAAAACATATTTCCATATTCATCACAGTTGTGGAAGAAGAAACAGATCAAAAGGAAAAAAAACCCACAAGAAAAAAATAAAATAAGCTAAAAATTATGCTTTGATCTGTATTCAGAATCCATCAGTTCTTTATCTGGATATAGATAGCATTTTGCTTTGTGATTCTTTTGTACTTGTCACGGACAATTGTGTTGCTGAGAAAAGCTGAGTCATTCATAGCTGATCATCACACAATGTTGCTGATATTCTGTACAGTGTTTTCCTGGTTCTGCTCATTTTACTTTGCATCAGTTTGTACAAGTCTTTCCAAGTTTTTCTGAAATGTGCCTCTTCATCTTTTCTTATTGTACAATAGTATTCCATTACATTCATGTACCACAGCTTGTCTAACCATTCCCCAATTGATGGGCATCCTCTCAAGTTCCAATATTTTGCCATCATGAATAGAGCTTTGCACATGTTTTCCATTTTTCCTTTTCCATTTTTTATGATCTCTACCTAGTCAAGCATGGCATTGCTGGATCAAAGAGTCTGCACAGTTTGGTTGTCCTTTGGGCATAATTTCAATTTGCCCTCCAGAATGGTTGGATCATTTCTCAACTCCAACAGTGCATTAGTGTCCCAATTTTCCCATATCCTCTCCAACATTTATAATTTTCCTTTTTTATCATATTATCCTATCTGATTAGTGTGTAATTTCGGAGTTGTTTTAATTTGCATTCTCTAATCAAAAGTGATTTAGAGCACTTCTTCATATGCCTATAGATAGCTTTGATTTCTTCATCAGAAAACTGTCTGTTCATATCATTTGACCATTTATCAATTGGGGAATGGCCTGTATTCTCATTAATTTGACTCAGTTCTCTAGATAATTGAGAAATGAGACCTTTATCAGAGATACTTGCTGTAAAGATAATTTCCCAGTTTTCTGCTTTCCTTCTAATATTGGTTGCATTGGTTTTGTTTGTACAAAAGTTTTTCAATTTAACATAATCAAAATTATCTAGTGTACATTTTTAATGCTCTCTATCTCGTTTGGTCACAAATTCTTATGCTCCCCATAGATGACAGGCAGAATTCCTTGCTTTTCTAATTTGATGGCTTCATTATCTACAGTACCTTTTAGCAAGATGTAGTTTCTTTCCTTATCTCTCTCTCTTTTTTTTAAAGCAATTGGGGTTAAGTAACTTGCTCAAGGTTATATGGCCAGTTATTTCTGGATGTGGTGCTGAGAGTCTGAGCCCAGGATTCGATCTCCAGGTCATCCCGACACTGGAGCCAGTGTTCTTACTTGCTGAGCCACCTGGCCACCCCTAAGCAATTGGGGTTAAGTAACTTGCTCAAGGTTACACAGCTAGGTGTTTTTGCGTGGGTGCTAAGTGTCTGAGCCCAGGATTCTATCTCCAGGTCATCCCGACACTGGAGCTGGTGCTCTTACTTGCTGTGCTACCTGGTCGCCCCTCCTTATCTCTTTTAATTAAGTTTATTTTTGCTTTTACTTTGTTTAAGATCAGGATTTCTACCTCTGATTTTTTAAAAAAAATTCAACTGATGAATAATAGATTGTGCTCCAGCCTTTTACCTTTATTCTCTCTGTGTCTCTGCTGTAAGCAACCTATTGTAGGATTTTAGTTTTGGATCCACTCTGCTATCTGCTTCTGTTTTATGGGAGAGTTCATTCAATTCACATTCACAGTTATTATTACCTATGTATTTTCCTCTGTCTTATTCTTCCTTCTGTTTGTCCTCTCTCTCCTTTCACCCCTTCCCTCCTCCCTAGTGTTTTGTTTCTGTCTAGAACTTCCCCTGATCTGCTCTCCCCTCTGTCAGTTCCTCCCTCCCTCCCTCTTTCTTAATCTCCTCCCATCCTACTTCCCTGTTGGGCAAGATAAACTTCTATATTCAACTGATTCTGTATATTATTCCTTCTTTGAACCAATACTGATGAGAGTAAGGTTCAAGTAATGCCTATCACCCCCCCCTCCATCTTTCTCTCCACTATAATAGATCTTTCTCTCCGCTTCATGTAAGATAATTTACCCTATTCTACCTTTCCCTTCCTTCTGCATCCATTGTGCTCCTCTTTCTCATGTCTTAATTTTTTTATGTCATTCCCTCAAATTCATCTTATACCTATACCTGTCTAAGTATATTCCTTTTATCTGTACTTAGTGATACATTTCTTAAGAGTTACAAGTATCATCTTTCCATGTAGGACTATAAGCAATTTAGCTCTATTGAATCCCTTATGTTTTCTTTTCCCTTTTTACCTGTTTATGCTTCTCTTGGGTCTTGATACTGGAGGACAAATTTTTGGTTTAGTTCTGGTCTTCTCCTAACGAAGGCTTGAAATCCTTTCATTTTTTTGAATGAACTTTTTTTCCCTTGAAGTATTATGCTTTATTTTGCCAAGGTAAGTGATTCTTGGTTGTAATCTTAACTCCTTTGCTCTCCTCAATATCATGTTCCATGACCTCTGATCCTTTAATGCTGCAATTGTTGAGTCCTGTGTAATCCTGATCATGACTCTCTGATATTTGAATTCTTTATGATTTAGTGTTTTTTCCTTGACCTCATAATTCTAAAATTTAGATATAATGTTCCTTGGGGATTTATTTTGGGATCTTTATCCTGAGGTAATCAGTGTATTCTTTCAATGCCTATTTTGCCCTCTGGTTCCAGAATATCAGGGCAGTTTTCTTAGATAATTTCTTGAAAGATGCTGTCCAGGTCTTCCTTTTGATTATGGTTTTCAGGTAGTTCAATGATTCTGATATTGTCTGTCCTGGAACTATTTTTTTCAGGTCAGTTGTTTTTCCAATGAGGTGTTTTATATTTTCTTCCATTTTTTCATTCTTTTGAACTAGGTTGATTTGTGATTTCTCATGGACTCATTAGCTTCCACTTGCCCAATTCTAAATTTTAAGGTCTTGTTTTCCTCATTTAGTTTTTGTACTTTCTTTTCCATTTAGCCATTTGTATTCTTTAAGGAGTTGTTTTCTTCAGTGGTTTTTGTATCTCCTTTTCTATTTGGCCAATTCTACTTTTTGAGCAGTTTTCCAAGCTGTTGTCTCTTTTTTCATGGTTCTCTTACATCAGTCTCTTGCATCAGAGAAACTAAGGCTGAGAAGAGTTTCAAATGACTAGTCCAATGCCATACAGCTAGTGAGTGGTGGACCTGGATCCTAAATTCTGCTTCAGAAATCATTAGTAGTCATTCTACTGTCGCTCTCATATAATTTAGAAAATGAAAGAAAACCCAACAAGGAAAACATGCATGGTCTTTGACATGACACTGACCCATACATATTCTGACTCTGCATCCTTCACAGATAGGCTAATCGGATCTTATTTGTACAATGACAGATCAGATGAGAAAAAGAAAGGTAGAGTGTTAGGGGCATGTGACATTTGTTTTTAGTGGAAATGGAAAAATCAGAATCATAGACAGGTTGATCAAGGAATTATGAGAAATGATCATTTTTTTCTTGTTGTTCAGCCATTTTTTGGCCATGTCCAACTCTTTGTGACCCCATCTGGGGTTTTCTTGGCAGAGATACTAGATTGGTTTACCATTTCCTTCTCCAACTCATTTGACAGATGAGAAAACTAAGGCAAACAGAGTGAAGTAATTTAGCCAGGTCACACAGTCTGAGGCCAAATTTGAGCTCAGGAATAGGAGTCTTCCTGACTCCAGGACTGACACTCTATGCCCTGTTCTACTTAGCTGTCCATCATCTTTTCTACACCTTGTCTAAAATTACCATGCCACTGAGTTCAAACATGTCCCTAGAGGATGTGAAATCTCCTCCACAGAGTAAGAGCCATTGAAAATGCCTTACTTTCTATCACTAAGTATGTATGGTCAACTCTGAAAGAAAATGAATAGATGAATACTATATTCAAAACTGCAAAGTGGGTTATCTTGACATATTCTTTCAGCAAGATTGCAAAGCTTTCTCTAGAATCAAATCATGGAAGATCTCCTGTATGTTGTATGCTTCTTCCAGGAAAATGTTAAAATGCTGGGTAATGCCTCTAAAATAGTCTACATTTGCAGGCATGGTAAATCTGCCAACCTCATCAATCTTTGGAGATAAAATTAAGTCAGAAAAGAGTTAGAGATATGATGTCCAGGAAGTTGAGTCCTAATTCTGAATCCCAGTTTTTTATTCTATTTTCCAGTGAGAAAAGTAGAGTCTTAAGTCATATCCAAAAGTCAGATTTATAGTCAAAAGAGGCTGGTCCAAATTATTTTTAATTATACCCAAGAAGTGGACTCTGTCATTGACTATCTATGGAACCTTGGGCAAGTCAGTTTATCTCCCAAGACCTGTTTCCTCACCTGTAAAACAAGAGTTGAACTTTAAAGTTTTTAAGGTCCCTTTCAATTCTACAATCCTATTTATGACAAGAGAAGAATGCATTCATACAAATATCGTGGCCTAATGAATAGAGTACTGGATTTGGATACAGGAAAAGCTTGGTTCAAATTCTGATCTCAATACATACTAGCTTTGTGACTCTTCATATGTCCTCTAACTACACTGAGCACCAGTTTCTTCATCTATATGAATGAAGCAGTAGTAATAAATGATTCCTAGGGTTCTTTCTAGTTCTAAATCTATGATCCTACAACATTCCATTCAAGAAGATGTTAATCATATTGAAAACTAATCAAGGATAAAAGGATGCAATAAGAATAATATTATGTTATTTTCATAACAAACAGAAGAAATCAAGGGTTAGTTACCCTCCTGAGTTTCACAAGATTGTAAAATATATAAAGGGTATTTGACAAGAAGTAGTGGGAAGATTTTTCAGGCCCTTATCATCTTTTTCCTGGATTATTACAGGAGCTTGTCAGTTGTTCTCCCTGCCTACAGGGTCTCTATTCTCCAATCTATCTTCCATTTAATTGCCAAATTGATATTCCTAAACACTTTTTTACTATGTCACTTCTCTACTTAAGAAGCTGCTGTAGCTGCCTATTAATACCATGGTCAAATAGAAACTTTCATGTTTGGCCTTTAAATCCCTTCAAGCCAATGATGGGTCCCAGGTCAAGCCCCACTTAGTCACAGATTGAGCCCTGATTGGCTTAGAGTGAATATAAATAGTTTCTGTTTTAGCCAGAAAGCCTGAGGGTCTTCACCTCCCAGATAGATTTTTTTGACTAGGTAAAGAGGCCATTCTCTGCCTCAATTCTTACCTAGTCTCAATCACTGAATGGGTGTTGCCTCAGTGAAACTGAGACATATTAAAGATTTTGCTTAAAAAGGTCAAGGTCTCCCACTGCCTCCAGGGCCATAACCAGTTGTCCTGATTTATATTTCACAACTGGACCCTGATGACTCCAGAGGAGAAAGTGAGGCTGGTGACTTTGCACAGCCCTTCCTCACTTAAATCCAATTTATCTGCATGTTATGGTCCTCTTTGAGAATGAAAGATAAACAACAACAAAAAGCTGTGTGCTGGTGCCTACAATTTCTTATTTGTATTCATTTCTGCCTTTACTACTTTTGAAGTGTAAGTTTTTGCTTAAAAGGTTAGTATTCAAAATGCTTTTGTATATTTTTCTCTAAAGGTGAAGATCTTTAAAAACATTAATTACCCAGTCTTTTCTGGGATGTTACATAGATAGCTTTTTTTTTTCCTGTGGTCCTTTGCTTGGCAAATTATGAGTCACCACTGACTTCTAGGGGTGATTCATTCTGATTCATATTCTTTTAAGGATCAACATACAAGCACACTACATGAAAAACACGTTTGATTTGAATGCTTTTGTGTAGTTTTGGTTTTTCTCTATACCAGTCCATATAAACTACTATTAAAAAACACGATGGAAAACACTGTTGTTCCATAAACTACAACAGGTTTCCTTTATAACTGAATTTTTCATATGTTCTGTGATTAATATTTCTGGCATGTAGTTGTCTGTAAGTACACCTAGGTGTTGGTATATTCTGATTTAATGACATTCATTTTTGGAAATGCACAAATTCATTTTTGGAAATCTCTAGATTCTATGTTGTACATAAAGTACCCAAATGAGAAAATGGGGCCTAATCACCATTGTTTATTTTATGGATTATATTCACTTTACAAAGTATTTATTTTAATTTTTCTTTTTATTGACACAGGTTCATAGACTTAAGGGCTAGAAGAGCCCTTAAAGGCTGCCTAATCCAACCACTTCATCTTATAAATCTGGAAAATGAGGGGCAGATAAGTTAAATCAATTGCTCATGGTTATAAAACTAGTAACCAGGGGCAGAGTGGTGCCTCTGAACAGTGCAGTGAATACAGCACCAGCTCTGGAGTCAGAGGATCTGAGTTCAAATCTGGTCTCAGACACTTAACACAAAAAACTAACCATGTGACCTTGGGCAAACAATTTAACCCCAACTGCCTTAACTTCCCTTCTCCAAAAAGGAAAAAACAAACAAACAAACAAAAAACTAGTAAGCAGGATTTTAACCCATGTATTCCTGGCACAAAGTTCAACACATTGTTCACTATGCTACACTACCTCCCCCTTCCACCACTAGGGAAAAACCTATAGTACTTAGTAGTTTATGGTGGAATTTTATAAACTATTTAAGACTTCTTAAAACCCCACAAAAACACAATTCAAGGTGATTTGGTTAATACTGTTGTAGACAGTGGAGAAGGGACTTTGGCCAGACTGAGACGGAACAATTGTAGATAAAGATCCTTCCTAGATCCATCAACTAGATCCACTGAAGAAGAAAATAACCTGTGTGCCAAGTCTTTAAATAAAGGGGGTCCAGGTAATGAAACCAGGAAAGGGATGGTAAGAAATAATGCATAAAGGAAACTAACAATAGGAAACAACAGGTGAGAGGTATTCTGATAATTCCATGCCCAGGTTCTTTTCATGTGTGGTTGATGTGTGTCTCTAGACAGACATAAAGGTTAATTGCCACCCAAGAAATTTCCTTAAAGTTCTGTCATAGAATTTATGTCTCCCTTCACTAGAGCCACAGACCTTTGGGAATGACTTTAATAATTACACAGCAATGGACTTTTTTTTGGACTGGAGTAGATGATCTCCAAAGAAAACACAGACACCACAGAAGAGACTAGGAGGTGACACACATCCTTATGAGTCATTAACAAGTAGGATTATATGAAACACTGTAGGGCTGAAGTGTACTAGGGGAAAGATGAAGTTCGAGCCACTTTGGGCATTGCAAATTTAAGGGTAGTTAAACCTTTGTTTTCTCTCTAATTCCAATAAAGATAATTGGAGACATTTAAACAGAATAACACTAACCCATATTTCTCCTCTCATTTAAACTCATCTCAAAGTTCATCTCCCTCATTTTGTCATTCAACATGGACCAAATATATCATCTCCTCTCCCCTCTGTAGAAGTAACAAAAGTTTTCAAATGAAGTGTGAAAAGGATGCTTATGACAAATATCCCTAAAATATGTTGTAAATTTTGCTTTTAATAGCATGAAACACATAGTAAGTTTTCAACTTGTCTAACTTATTTTTGTACAGTAAGCATTATCCTGGGATACAGGCAGTGTTTTGTAATGGATGGAAAACTGGTTTAGCAACTATCAAGGCCTGGTTTCAGATCCTGCATCTGACACACACTTGCTGTGTGACCCTAGGCAAGTCTTTTAAGTCCTCAGTGTTTTAGGCAAGTCTCTAAAGCTAAGTTGCAGAGAAGGTGAGATCCCTTTATCGTTGAAATCATAAATCTAATTCCTAATTCTATTCTTCTGGACTAAGTGCTATCTGTCACTTCCCTCTATACCTAATGGTGGCATTTTTTTTTTTGGTTTAGAAATCCCCATTTTACCCCAATGGTGGTTAAACTTAATTCTTGCACATAAATACTTGGAAATTTTTTAATTTAAGGAATCTTTAAGAACAAAATTGTATAAAAACCCACTTATTTAGAATGCAAATTTATTTACAATATAATACAAAAGAGGGTGACAAAAGATTATGAGCAATTTTACCTTGAAAAAAAATAGCAAAAGGGTAAGGGAAAATAAATTTACAGTGGGTTTGCTGTAAAAAAATTTTTTTTGCCTTTTGGAGGGCAATTGGGGTTAAGTAACTTGCCCAAGGTTACAGGGCTAGTTTTCTGTGTGTGTGTGTGTGTGTGTGTGTGTGTGTGTGTGTGTGTGTGTGTGTGTGTGTGTGTGTTAAATGTCTGAGGCCAGATCCAACTCAGGTCCTCCTGACTCCAGGGTTGGTGTTCTACTCACTGTGCCACCTAGCCACCCCTTTGCTGTGAAATTTAGTTGCATTATCTCAAGGATATGCATAGATGAAGTGAGAGGGACGACACTGAAGAGATAAGAAATGAAACAGATCTGCCCATGACTTAATTAACAGTCCTTCTGGTGACAAGAGGCATCACCAACTCATTACCAGGTATACAATGTAAGAAAACATCAGTGATTTGACCAAATAGTTTATTGTGGCAAAATATCAACTCTTAGGTTCATAATATAGATTTTAGATTTGGAAGAGATCTTAGGGACCATCTAGTTCAGTCTTTTCATTTAAGAGAAGAAAAATCTGAGGTTAAAAGAGGTTAAATGACTTAACATCACATCTAGTGCCAGAAAAATGAGACCTTAGATACACTCTAATTTTGTCATCCTACTACATTAGAAACTCCTTGAGGAGAGATATTATTACATCTAAACTATTTTTGTGTCTCCTCCATTGCCTAGAACATCAATTTCATAGGGATGAGTGGATCTGTGATTTCATTTGCATAGGGAACTCCCAGTTGAAAAAGACTCCCTCCATCACTGCTGATTGGCATCTTGTCCACAACTAATAAATATTCTTAGAGAATTGCCTAGAATGCTAAGACATTAAGGGATGTGTCCAGGATTCCACTGTCAATATGTGCCAGAGTTGGGACTTGAACCTAGGTCTTCCTAGCTCTGAGACCAGCCCTTCATGAACTCGACCTTGCTGCCTCTCTGTTGCCCATTGGAAGGTAAGAAATAAATTTCTGTTGAATAGTCAAATTAAACAATACCCAAATTACCTGAGTAGTTAAATTCAAATTGGGTTTCAGACAAACATGGGTCTTCAAATTCTATTTTCATGATAGGGCTTTGTTCTCTTTTTCTTTTTTTTCTCAAAAGTCACCTATGATCTTACATTCAGATTGATTTCTCTGTGATCTTTACCATTGGATTCTGAATCCTATCAATTTTCACATACGATTTCTTGCCAAAGGTACTCTCATTTCTTCTTTCCCTGTGGAGACATTGTGTTTGGATGGACAAAGTACTATTTTGGTAAAGGCAGTTTGGGAGTTCCCTTCCTGGCTGGTTCTATGACTCACAATGTGCACAGGTTATTTGCCTTTTTGTCTATAAACTTCTCCATCTGTAACATGAATATAAAAACTGCCACATAACATTTTTTTAAAAAACACCTTGAAACTTGGGAATGTGAGCATCAATTTCATTTGTTTTTCAGTATTTAAATTCTGTCTTTTAAAAAATAAATCTAGCAATTCTATAAGAATAATAATATTTATACATATATACATCTATTAATGATTTTTTTCTGTTTCTGATCATTTTACTACTAGGCATATATATTTGTTCACGAAATATATTTTCATTGCAATTTCATGGGACAATTCAATTGAATGGGTATATCTACGGGTGCATTTTCCAGAAATTGGATAAAGTTCAATTACTGCACCCCAAAACAACCAAATTCAATAAGCCTTTATTAAGAGTTTATGAAGTACATGTTGATGTATAAGGTAGTTGTTGATGATACACAAGTCAGAATGAAAAATTATCTGTTTTCAAGGACCTGACATTCTTTTGGGAAAGGGAAATAGAGGGGGTGAGCAGGGAAACACAGTATATTCAGGTAAACATAAACAATAAAATTTGAAGTAAAAGAGAGAGAGAGAGAGAGCCCTAAAAACTAGAGGGATAAGAACAAACAGAGAAGATTCCAAAACAGAAAGAAGCACTTATTTGGTTTGTGGACCTTTTTATGGTCTTTAAAGCCTTCACAAACTAGCCCCAGTCTACCTTTCAGCCTCATTGACTTGACCCCATTCTCTCTACATAGGCCAGGAGAGCTGTCTATAGTTTCTTACATAAGACAATCCATCTCCTACTGTATACTTTTTCACTGACTGTCCATGAGACTGGAATGCATTCCTATCTCCCCACTTCAAAGAATCTCTTATTTCCTATAGGACTCAATTCAAGCACCACTTTCTCCACAGTCATTACTAATCCCTACCAGTTGCGCATGCCATCTTTTCCAAACTATATTGTATTTG
The DNA here is from genome assembly GCF_028583685.1 of Petaurus breviceps papuanus. Taxonomy (NCBI): domain Eukaryota; kingdom Metazoa; phylum Chordata; class Mammalia; order Diprotodontia; family Petauridae; genus Petaurus; species Petaurus breviceps. The sequence goes on from NW_027187327.1 coordinate 13,382,274, forward strand.
TTGGTAATTGTGGGAGAGAGGGAGAAAGAAAGAAGAAAGGAAGAAGGGAAAGGAAGGAGAAAGGGAGTAAGAATAGAAGAAAGGAGGGGAAAGGATTGGGAGGGAAGGAGGAAAAAAGGAGGGAATGAGGAAGAAAAGTGGGAAGTGAGGGAAGAGGGGAAGAAGAAAGGAAGCAAGAGAGAGAGGAAGGTAGAGAGGGAGAAAGGAAAGAAGGGAGAGAGGACAGGAAGGAAAGGTAGGAAAAAAGGTAAGAAGGAAAGAAGGAAGGAGGGAAGGGCACTGTGTCATTTCCCTGTCCTGGAGTAGCAAGATGAATATAAGCAGGTAGAAGGAGAAATAAAATCAAATTCATATGGCCAAAAGAGCTACTTGTTGGGAATGGATCAAAGACATTAGGTAAAATTTGGCAGCATTCATTGGTTGAACAGAAATTTGGGGATTTTCTTTGGAACAGTAAGTCCATTTATTCCATTACCACATATAATTGAGGATCAATTACCAGGATAATTTCATGTTTAAGTCTATTTTAGGATAAGAAAATAACTCTTTTTGACAAATAAATTGGCAAAATGTATTTTTAATAATCCTATTTTACTTACTTGGCTTTAATCTTACACCTGTTAATTCACTTTACTTCTGTACCTTTTGTGATTAAAGATAAGAATGTATAAATGGCTTTAGCTTTAGTAAGTGTGGGTTATGACTGAACTTTCCCCTAGAACTGGATCTAAGAATAAAAGTCAGGATGACATATATGTCTGAGAATTGCTCTTGAAGATCATTTAAACTGTCTCTGAATTTTAAGGTTCTATCATGGCATGGAAATTAAAGAGAAATTATAGGGAAGCAGAGGGGGAAAGAATATAAATACCCAAGTTAAAATCATTGTAGGATCCTAGGGTTCACTCCCTTCACTTAAGAAAAACAAGTCATGGGTAAACCACTGGTGGTTCATGAATCATGACACATCTGTCTGAGTGGCTCCCCATAAACCCAGGTTGTGCCAATCCACCTCTTTGCCTTTTTCTGAATGCAATATATGTACAAGTGAACATAATAGACTTAATACAGGAAGAGACACTAAGATTTCTCTGACATCCACCCCTTCTCTTATTCTTTCCTAAAATCTCTCCTTTGCTTCCACTAAAATCTACTACTTACTACTCTGGAACTCTTTCACTATTTTATGGATTTTCTAATATATTATAGTCTCAATTTGGATATAATATAATAAATTGTTATAGCTAGATAGGAACCTAAATGTTTTCTACTACAGGAGTTCTTAACCAGAGTCCAAGAGTAGGTTTTATAATATCCATGAACTTCAGTGGGGAAAAAATAAGTCTTTTTACCCCTCTCAGCAACCTTTGTAATGCTATGCATTTTTTAAAAGTTTAATTTATTTTTTTCCAGTGGAGAAAAATCTATTTCCTCTCCTTTCATTTCCCTTCCTCCATAAAAAGGGGGAAAAAAGCCCTGTGAAAATATGCATAGTCAAGCAAAATGAATTCCCACATTGGTCATGTTAAAAAAAAATACACACACATATGTCTCAATTTGAATGATAATTCTTATCACCTCCCTCATATTGGAGGTGTATAAGTGTATTTTATCATGGTCCTCTGGAATTGTGGTTGGTTATTTAATTGATCAGTATCCTTCATTCTTTCAAAGTTGTTTGTCTTTCCAGTCTTGCTATTGTATAAATTTTTCTGATTCTGCTCATTTCATCTTATACCAGTTCCTACAAATCATCCCAAGTTTCTCTGAAACTCTCCCTTTCATCATTTCTTGTAGTATGATAGCGTTCCACCACATTCATAAATCATAATTGTTCAGTAATTCTCCAAATGATGGATACTCCCTTAGTTTCCAGTTGTTTACTACCACAAAAAGCCAATATAAATATTTTTGTATCTAAGTGTCCTTTCCCTCTTTCTTTGATCTTTTTGGGATTACAGATCTAGAAATGATAATTTCATGTATTTTAAGCATTTACTTTTTTTTTTTTTTCTGAGAAAGGGTCCATCCCTAGGCTTCACCATACTACCAAATCAGTCCATGACACAAAAGGGTGAAAATATCTGTTCTAGTATAGCGCCACCATTTCCCAGATAAGGAAATTGAAGCAAAGAAAATAAAATCAACTTCCCAAGATTTCTCAGTCAGTGAATGATACAGCTGGGACTACTGATTTCGAGGCCAAATACTCTTCCTGTATATGTTGTTCATAAAATTCTTTAATGATTGCCATTGCCCTTCAAGTTTGCACTGAAAGTATTTTTAAAAAATAGAACTTAGGTCCTTATATTTATGGATGAAGGTGGATTACAGTTACTACTTAATATCTTCCATTTGCATTTCATAATTTATAAAGTGCTTTGATGTGTTATCTCATATGATTCTAAGATAACATTGCAAGGTAGAAGAGCTATTACTACTTCCATTTTACTTATGAAAGAAATCTCCAGGGTGGCTAGGTAGCGCAGTAAATAGAGCATCAGCCCTGGAGTCAGGAGAACCTCAGCTCAAATCTGGCCTCAGACACTTAAAACTTACTAGCTGTGTGACCTTTGGCAAGTCACTTAATCCCAATTGCCCTGCCTTCCCCCTCTCCCCCCAAAAAGCAAAAATTCCCAAACCAAACCAAACCAAGAAAGTTCCAAAAAGTTTCTGATTTTATGTCCTATGTCCTTTCTCATATATCACGTTGAATACATTTTTACTGATGTAACTATGATGTTTCCCAAATTTACATCTAGATATCACCATCACCTAGGGTAGGATTCTTTAATAAGTCAATTGCGATTGCTCTTGAAACCAACCAAAATGGCTCTAGAGCCCGATGGCATATATCCTGGAGTTTATGATCATTTCTATTGAGGCAAGAATTAGACCAGAACCTGCTACAAGTCCTGCCTAAAAATCACAGACAGCTTGACATCATGAAATCTCCTCCCTAGACCAACAGTGACTTACAATATAGATCCCACTTCTGAAAATGATCACTTTGAGGAAAAGAAATATGGATTCTCCCATTACCTAATAACCATAAGGCATCATTGTTGTATAATGAAAAATAGCCTGTAGATCTGAACTTTATTCCTAGTTCTGCCTCTAACTAACAGTATCTTTTGCAAAGGCACTTAAAATCTGAGTGACTCGGTTTTCTCATTTATAAAATGGGAATAATAGCATTCTAGTAGCTGGCACCTGACAAAGTTATTGGAAAAATCAAATGAGTTAATATAGCTAAAAATATTCTGATATAAATATTTTTGTACCTAAGTGTCCTTTCCCTCTTTTTTTTTTTATCTCTATGGGAATATAGACCTAGAAATGATAATCTTCTGATAAGGTATGAAGTCATGTGCACATCACTAATATTTCAAGCCTTAATTTGAATACATTTTGGAATCCAGCTTTCTTTGTATTAAGAACACAATCAGTGTTTTTTTTTCTTTTTGTTTTCTTTTTGGAGAGGGGAAGGCAGGGCAATTGGGGTTAAGTGACTTGCCCAAGGTCACACAGCCAGTAATTGTTAAGTGTCTGAGGCTTGATTTGAGCTCAGGTCCTCCTGACTTCAGGGCCAGTGCTCTATTCACTGTGCCACCTAGCCACCCCAATCAGTGCTCTTAATGATCACTAGACCATTGACTTTGGGAGACCTGGGTTCAAAATCTTTATCTGCCAATTCTACCTGGGTGATCTTATATGACTCACTTAACCTTATGGGCTTCACTTTCTTTATCTGTAAAGTGAAGGGATTGAACTCAGAAAATTAACAAGCATCTTTAAAGCATTTACTATGTGCATGACCTCCAAGGTCTGTTCCAGCTCTGAATCTATAATCTTATGGTCAACCCAGTGGAATATAATTTTGTCAGTAGAGAATATGTTTATATATGTGTATATATACACATATGTGTATACACACGTATGTGTGTATACATATGCAATTAGGTGGCTCAATGAATAGTGTGCTGGATTTTAAGTCAGGAAGACCTGAGTTCAAATCCTGCCTCAGACCCTTACTGACTGTGGGCCCAGGGCAAGTCACTTAATTTCTAAACTCAGTCAGTTTTCTCATATGTAATATAGGGATAATGATGATAATAGCATGGGTGTCCCTCAGTTATTATGAGAATCAAATGAGATAAGATATATAAAATGTTTTGCAAATTTTAAAGACCTATATAAGTCTATTAAAGACCTATATCATATTATTATAGCTATTATTATCTCATATTAATTCCATTATAGGCTGCATCTTTCTTCAAATCTGTTGTCTATCAATCAAATAATCAGTTTTTTCAGTGTATAAGCGTTTATACAAAATATAGATTTCCTTTAAAATATTTCATTTTAGGGGTATAGTCTATATAGTTAAAGCAACACAGTATTTCTTTTGTATCCATAGACAGTAGAAGACATAGACAAATTAGTTCTCAAGAAATAACTGATGGTTAACTTAACAAAACAAAAAAATTATAATTCCAACATTTGATATCCATAAGGAAACACAGAGTTTTGCGAAACTAAATAAAATACAATATGCTTCTTTAAGAACTAGTGGATTTCCTCTCACTTGAAGTCTTTAAGGCAAATGTTGTTTGACTAATTACAAGGTGTGTCATAGAAGAGATCCTTTTTCAAGGTTGGATTGGACTGGGTGGCTACTATGGACCCTTCAAATGTTAAATTATACATATTTCTGAAAGCTTAATTGTAAGAAAAGCTAGGGAAATATAGACAAAAATTATAAGAATTATAAAGGCACCATCACTGAAAGCTAAAAGAACTTCAGAAAATTAATCCAATCTGTGACTTTGTCCCCAGGCAGAACTGCTGCTATAATAGAACATCATAAAAATCTAAAGATTTTTCAATTCTGTGGTTTAAAAATTTATTTTGTTTGGGCAATTCATTCCATAATTAGCAAAGGTATATACAGTTCAGCCTCAATACCTTTACTTTTCTCATTGATTTTCATCCTATTTATCCCATACATTTTCATCATAGGCAATGAGGTGGCAAATTGGGTAGAGTGCTAAGTCGGGAGTCAGGAAGACCTGAATTCCAGTCCAGCCATAGACATTTACTAGTTGTGTGATCCTGGGCAAGTCAATTAACCTCTGTCTGACTTTATTTCTTCAACTGTCAAATGGGAAAAATGTTGGCATCTAAGTCCCAGGGTTGTTATGAGAATGAAATGAGATAAAACTTATAAAATACTTAGCGTATAGTGGCACATGGTAAGAATTAGGCAAATGCTAGCCATCATCATTATTATTAATAATAAGTATTTTATTAATAATTATTATTGTTATTACTACTACGATTATTACCATACTCAAAATCCTATCCCTCATGAAACTCTGGAAAAAAGGCATGCACACCAAGGCTTGCTTTTCTGGGAGATGCATTTAGGTGCAGTATCCATCGTGCTCACTGAATAGACAACAGAGCAGACTAAACATCTTAGTTAAAAACAGTAAGAACACTGTTTTCTTTCACTGTTGCTTCCAATTTAGTTCAGTGACAGCTACTATTAGTATCTGTCAGTATGTGCCTGACAGCAATGGGGAAACTGTGACTCACCCCTGATCACTGGCATGTCTGCTCTGGTGCATCAAAAACTCCCTTCAAATGTTCCTTTAAAAAGGTAGAAGTTAGACAATTCCCACAGAGGAAGTAATGAGAAAGAAGAGAGCTGATATCAAGAAGCCTGGCCCCAGGGCAAGTAAACAACAAGACAAAGTTTTTCAAATATTTTGGCACTGAAACACGATACAGTTCTGAGAGCTGATGGCATACCTGCTGCATTTTTCTGCAGGGAAGGGAGGGACACCTTAGAATTCTGCAGAGGAACTCCATAAAAGGAATGAAAAGGAATTGCATGAAGCCCTCAAAGGCTCCGGTTAAGATTCCCATCGCCCACCCCCTCCACTCTCCCTGCTCAAATACTAAGAAATGTCACATGACTTTTATTGAGGCCTCTCACTTTTCTATCAGTAATACTAAATGCGGTGGCCAAATTGTGCTTATGCACAGGGTGTCCCTAAAGTCTGGACACAGAGGAAATCTCATTAACTATGCATCTTTTCAAGAAATGAAATGAAGGAAATTTTCAACATTTTATTTAATTAGCATAAATTTTAGCCATGACAATTTCATATAGAATAAAAGCTTTCATTAGCTATTGAAGACTATTTTCCATATTAATAAGATTAATTTAATTTAATTAATTAATGAGATTTCCTATGTGGCTCCTATGTCTTCCTGTGAAATCTCATTTATGTATATCTTTGGCAAGTCTGGGTTCCTAGATGATATAAAATACAAGAGACCCGAAATGTAAGTACAGCATCTTTTATTGGAAGGGAATAACGGGTCTAATGAAAGCATAGGATTTTTGTCCAAACAAATAAAAGCTTAGAGCTGATGATGAACAAGACAGCAATAGATACTTTCTTTAATTGATTTTCCTTCCCATGGGTACTGATATTTGTGGCCTCAATACTACTTTCCAAAAATAAAGATTTAGAATGGCATATAACTTCTTAAATGGCAACATGAAAAGAGAGGAAATAGAAGCACAGTGAGAGAGAAAATGGCTCATTAGATGAAAAGGTCTCAGCTGATACTTTAGAGAAGGAGTCACTTGGGTATGTTATGCCTAAGTTGCAAATGAGGATTCCTTTGCTGAATTTTGCCTTTTCAAATTCTACTGTCTCTCTTCCTCCCCACTAATCTGTATCATTTTCATTCTTCAAACCCTGACCCCAAAGTCTCTTTCTCTAGAGAATATTCTCTTACTTCTTTTTCTCAGGCTCAGTTTGGCTTATGGCACTCTAGCTCAAAAAACCTCAGTGACTAAATGATTAGGTGCAGTGTTTGGAACAAACTAAGTGATATATAAATGTTAGTTATAGTCCTCCTCCTTCTTCTTCCTCCTACTCTTCCTCATCATCATGATAGTTGTCTCTAGCATAACACGCAGACTCCTCTGCCTACCATTTGAGGCTCTCCATAATCTGGTCTAACTTTCAGTCTTTCCCCTCTCACTTATTTATTATATGTTTTCAGCTAAAATAGTGATGATATCTTAATAAAGCTGCCCCCAGCCCCAACATTCTAACTTCCTTATAGATCTCACTGAACAGCAGACCCACAGCCCCTACCTAACCACTGGGCAATGCTCCCCCCCCCCCCCCCCCCCCCCCCCCTCCCCCCCCCCCCCCCCCCCCCCCCCCCCCCCTCCCCCCCCCCCCTCCACCTCCCTCCCCCCGCCAACCTTTACCTCCCTCCCCCACACTGGGACTCAATATTCTAACTTCTTCATATGTGCCTCACTGCTCACTACAACAGGTGTGTCCATGAACTCATTTTTCTCACAGATAGCCTCTAGCTAGCCACTGCCCCCAGACCCATTCCTTATATTTCCTATAAAAACACCAAGTGTGTCACATGCACTCAGTCACAATCACATACATGAGTAGGACCACGATACTTAGCCAATCAGAAAGCAGCACCACCAGGTTGTGCAAGCAGGATGTGGACCCCATAGCAACAGAAGACTTTCCTAAGTAGGCACCTGTGCAGTAATAGCAAAAACTGTCCTTTAAGTGAACTTACAATGTAGAGAGACTTATTATAATATCATTATCATACACACGTATCACCCCTCCCATGGGTTTTTCTGTATGCATTGTAGGTAATTGCATGCAGAGTTCCACTGTGGCTGGGACCCCTCCCCTATTACCTAATCCATTAACAAACCCCTTCTGTCTTTTTAATATTCACAATTTCTTTTATGCAACTGAATCTTTACCCTATAAAAATACATCTTGCTCTCTCTGAAGTTGCTGCTTCCTCTGAGAACTTAGCCCACTTCCTGAGAGGTGTCAATCTTAATAAATGCCTATACTTGGATCAGAGGTGGTCTGACTGAATTCTTTGAGGCAGTTCCATCACAACACTTCATGAAACTGCAACAAACCTACATTCTAAATAGGAAAGAAAGCCTGTCCATAGGAAAACATATATAAAATACAGACAAGGGTAAGTGTAAGTACCACCACCTCTGGGAAGCCTCCCTTGATCATTGTTAATTTTTTTTTTTTTCTCCCCATTATCTAGGGATAGGAATGGAGGCAGGACCTGTGATTTAACTGGTATAGAGAAATCTCAGAAGAGGAAATTCCCTTCCACAAATACAGGTCAGCACCTTCTCTGAATTCTATAGTTTCTAAGCATTCTAAGCTTCTGAGAGTACTAACAAGTTTAGGATCTCATTCAATGTTATACATAGCCACTGTGTTTCAGAGGCTAAACTATAACCTGGGCCTTCATGCCTACAGGGTAGGCAATAAACTTTTTTTTAAAGAGCTTACTATGTTTCAGGCATTGTGCTAAGTGCTTGGAATACAAATACGAACAAAAAAAAAATAGTTCCTCCACTTAAGAAGTTTACATTCTAAAGGGTGAAAGGGAGTTGAAAGAGGAAGAGAGAGAAGAATCACTATATGGGACATAGTTATGAAGTCTAGAAAATCAGAGCCAGAACCAGGAGGGGAATGAAGGATGGCTAACCTTCTCAAAATGGAGTTCCCAGGAGAAATCCATCAATGGGAGAAGGGGCTAAAAGCAGATGGCTATTCCAGGAGGAGGAAGTCCCTGGTGCTGAGAACAGTTCAGAATGAGAAGGCTCCTGAGAAATGATGGCAAAGTCTAGAAGGTTAGAAGAAAGCTGGGAGAGGAATGAAGGTCAGCTTTCTATGCAGTACGTCACTTTCCATCATCAATTTACTTCATATTTACTTACCTGTATACCCATCTAATACTCCCACCTCCTGTCACCCAATAGAAGGAATGTTTCTTGGAAGCAAGGGCTATTTAATCTTTTTTATATTAAGTAATTGGGGTTAAGTAACTTGCTAAAGTTTACACGGCCAGTTATTTCTGGGTGTGGTGCTAAGTATCTGAGCCCGGATTCAATACCCAGGTCATCCTAACACTGGGGCCAGTGCTCTTACTTGCTGAGCCACCTGGCTGCCCCTAAGCAATCGGGGTTAAGTAACTTGCTCAATGTTGCATGGCCAGGTGTTTCTGGGTGGGTGCTAAGTGTCTGAGACTGGATTTGATCCCCAGGTCATCCTGACACTGGAGCCAGTGCTCTTACTCGCTGTGCTACCTGGCTGCCCCGAGGGCTATTTAATCTTTATTTTTTTGTATCCATGGAACATAGCACAATACTCAAAACATCCTAGATGCTTAATAAATGATGGTTGAATTGAATTGAACCCTCTCTACTGATTGCTATTTCATTCTCTAATTCCTCAGCAATCACATCTCAATTGCTCCTGGACTATGCGTTTTTTCAGTGTTCAGTATTGGCTTAAAAAATGTTTAGTATCTCCCAACTAAACCAGGAGTTCTGTGGGTAATGGAATTGTGGCTTTATTTCTTTTATATTCCTTCCCTTCCTCTCTACCCTGCTCCCTATAATAAGAACAAATACACTGATCAGTAGTATGCTAGTCAATAAATATGGATAAATTTTATGCACGTCTAGGTCAAAGAAATATTTTTATTAAATCTGTCTCAGGAAAAATAAATTAAAATTTCAAATTTAAATGAATATGAAAACAATCCTTGGAAAAAAGGACAAAATTAAGTTCTATTGCTGCTAATACTTGTCTGGCTATTAGTGATATTATTAGATTTAAGCTCCATGTAGACCTTCTGAATACAGATATCCTCTTTGCTGTTACTTAACCATGATGTGCATTTCTGCTATGGCAATATTTGAGTCATTAAATATAGAACGTTCATTGTAAATCCATATTTTAGCATTTCATCATGATTTAGTAAATGTATTAGCAAAAAACTATTGATGGTGCCATTTTAAAGCTTTAAGAACCTTTGATCACTAATACCTAGTATTATCCAATTTACTAAAAATGAAATTTTAACGTTTATACTGTGTAGCTTCTTTGATAATTTCAGAGATCTACAGTAACAAGTACATTCATAATCCATTAAGAGCCTTGTAGCGACATGATATGTAATTAGCTGGACCAGGTGGCACAGGCCTGTAAATAGTCCCTGCTGACCACCAGGATACCCAAGAAAAGAGGAATTGGCATATGTAGGAAAAACGGAGTAGGTGGAGCTTCTGAGCGGATCAGTGTCACTATGGGACTCAGGAGAGGCCACTACATGTGCAGCCTGGCTAAGATGGAGAGATTCAATCTCAAAATAAAAAAAAAAGAAATAAAAGGAATTTTAAAAGATTACATGTTATTGTTAAAAAAGGATAAGCAACTTAGATATCTAACAATAGGGGAATGGTGAAGTAGATGGCATTCTACTAACTGAATACAAAACTGAACATTAAAAAGAATGCAATGAAATCTGGAAAAAGATTTTTGACATAATGTCAAGTGAAAAAAGCAGAACCAAAAGAATGGTGTACATGCTACTCATATAAGGGATTTATATAAGAAAATATTCATATAAGGAAAAGTAAATGAGGATGAATGGACAAAGGAAAATGAGAATTTGGAAGAAATCATTCTACTGCTATTTCGTGGATTAAAGGCAATTAAATTTCAATAGTTATTAAGCAACTGTAGTTGTTTTTTTTTAATAAAATTTTTAAATTTTAATGGGGCAAAACCCTATGTTAATATAATTAATTTATGGTGCATAGAGTGCTGGGTCTAGAGGTGGGAAGACTTATCTTCCTGAGTTCAGATCTGGCATCAGACACTTACCAGCTGTGTATGACCCTGGACCAGTCAACAAAATTCATCACAAAACTTGCAATGAAGCCCTATTGCGATGCTTCATTTTGGCATGGAAGTTACCCTAGATCCTTGAAGGTTAGGTTACAGGTGGCAGCTAGGTGGAGCTGTGGATAGAGTATCAGGCCTGGAGTCAGGAAGACCTGAGTTCAAATCCAGTCTCAAACTCTTACTAACTGTGTGACTCTGGGCCAGTGACTTCCCTGTTTGCCTCCATTTTCTCATCTATAAAATGAGCTGGAGAAGGAAATGGCAAACCACTCAAGTATCTTTGCCATGAAAACCCCAAAAGGGGTCATGACAAGTTGTAGCTTACTGAAAAATGATTGAACAACAAAAATGATCACATCAGGTGTTTGTAAAAGTACTCTGAAAATCCCTATACATGACTAAACAACAATAGCAGCAGCATCAAGGTTAGATAATGTGGAATAATCAAGGAAAGATAATGTGGCATAGAGAAAGCGCTATCTCCAGAGACTTGGCTCCAGATCTGCTGTGACCTTCTATGACCTTGAGCAACTCACTTAACTTCCCTGGGCCTCAGTCTCCTTCTCTGTAAAATGAGCTCATTAGATGCATTCTGACAATTCAACTCTAGATCTATAATCCTATCCGAAATCCTAACGGGTCCTGTCAATCTGGAAACAATCTGATGACTTGTATAGTAATAGAGGATGTCTGCTGAAGACCTGCAAAATTAAGCCCAGAAACAGGCATCAGCAGAAGGATGACCATGATCAATGTTTTCAGCCACAGCAACTCATCTACTAAGGAGTGAATTAGTAGAGGGAGTATTCTATTGGGTAAGAAATCCCAGGCTCCTGAAGTATTTCAATATAATGATGAAAATGAAAAATACTGTTTTTTACACTGAGTTTACTACAATTGGATTATCTGCTAGTAATTTCCATTTTATTTCCTTTTTACAAATATAATGGGGTCTCCTCCATCTTTAGAAAATCATCACTTGTGAATAGAGCACTGGTCCTGGAATTAGGAGGACCTGAGTTCAAATCTAGTCTCAGACATTTGACACACTTACTAACTGTGTGACCTTGGGCAAGTCACTTAACCCCAATTGCCTTGTCTTCCCCCCCTCAAAAAAAAAGAAAATTATCACTTAATCCTGATATCTTCTCAAGCTATAATCCTTTTTCTTCACCTCAGCCTCTTAGAATGCCTCTCTCTTCAAAGCTCAATTCAAGTACACTTCTTACAGAAAATCGATCCTTATTCTCACCTCTATTACTAGATGTCTCCTGCAAGAAATTACTTTGTAGTTCATTTTTATATGTCTTGTACTTTATTTTCTGTGTTCATACCATTTAGCATCCCCTCTAACACTCCCTCCCCCCTTTCAAATGTAAGCTCCTCAAGAGAATGGACTCTTTGTCTTCACATTCCTAGAACCCTGCACAGTTCCTATCACATAGGATATGTTTTAAAAAGATGCTTGTTGAATGAATAAATGGCTACATCACTGTAATGCTTAGGGAATTTGAAGATCTTCTCTGCACCTTAATGGGATGTTAGTGCTTATCTCTCTGGTAACTATGTATGTATATAATGATCAGATAGCTAGAAGCCCTGTCTGTTGGTCTGTTGAATTGTATTATCTGTGTGTATTTTTGTCTGCTTGTAATTTCTTTTTGTATTTTCTGAAGTTCCCAATGCTGACTCTTCTCCCTGAACTAAGTGAATGATATATATGTTTGATTAAAGTAAGATTGTTAACCCTTTTTGAGTTGCTTTCCTTTATAAAAGCAGATCAAAGAACCTGTGCTAGCAGCCATCCTAGGTATGCTAGGGTGCTTGCTGCTACAATCACCTCTATATTCATTTACCAAATTCGAAAAGTTACAGCCTCTTTATCATCAGCTAAGTTAACAAACAGGCAAGAAGCATGTCATCAGAGAGACACATGACCAGGAAAGAAGTTGATCTTAGAAGTGATGAACAGCCCATGTGATATACTGTTATCCATTAAAGGTCATGACCCCCAGGTAGACTCAGAGCTAGGTTATCAGTATGTCTGCTGGGATCCCTCTGGAAGAGGCACTGAGAAGGAAATGGCAAGCCACTTCAGTATCTATGCCAAGAAAACCCCAAATGAGGTCACAAAGTCGGATGTAACTGAAAAAATGATTAAACAACAACAACATCTTTACAATAAGAAGAATGGTACAGTATGGGGCAAAAGATAAGTAAGGTGAAATCTGGTCCTGAACACAGGAAGTATCTGATTTCATTAGCTTGGAAAATCTTGGTGCAAAAACTCCCTTTATAAAAAAGAAATAGCAATCTATGAAGCCATGACTTCGTTGATACATCCTAGAGAGTTGTCTGACCTGTACAAATATTAAGCATCATCCAGAATCATACACCAAATATTAAAGGGAGGATCTGCACCCTGGTCTTTCTGATCTGAGTTCAACATTCCATCCACTACACTCCCCTAAATCTAATGTTGGAAGATATCATAAGCAATAAATTGATTTGTTCCAGGAACAAAATTGTAGCTCTTGTCATACTGTAAACATCAGTAACTGGAGAATATGGATCTTCATAGTGTAAAGACACATTTTAAGTAGCACTGCTCTTATTTCATAGTTTAGAAGCAACTACCAACATCAGAGGACCTTTCATATAAATAACAATACCAACAGGGACCCAGGAATGGGCATTTGGTGTGGATGGGACCAATCCTCAGTGGATCAAAGTATTCTTGCTGTCCTCAAGAATTCTGGAAACCATTTCCAAGTATTTATTCCAACTATATACAAGTTGAGTCACAGTATAGCAAATTATAAGATCCCAATTTTTCTTTTATACTTGCATGTTTTTGTGTCAAACAGTCTAAGTAACTGGCTAGAGTTTGGGAATGCCTTTATTATGCACGGATTTACACTTTATTATACATAGATTTCACAAATAAAGCACTTAATCCCTTTATCCCAGACCTCATATCTCAAGCTCCTACTAAGCCCTACTGTTCTAGTAGGGCTTGGCACATAGTAAGTGCTTAACAATTTTTTAAAAAATTATTCATTTGATTCACAACTTTCTGAGATTTGGTGCAAATTTTTTTTTCCAGGCAGAGTTGTAAATATTTCAGATAACTGATAATTGATTTTATTTCCAACAATCAAGCAATATAATAGGAGAGTTTTCTTCTCATTTTACAGGTTTAAAGATTTGGAATCACACTAGTAATATAAACTCCTGGATTGTAGACAAAACAACTAGTGGTGAAAATTCAAATTAGAATGAATGGCTGCTCAGTTTAGCTCTCAGCCTGCTGAACCCTGTTGGTTGTGGCAGTGCTGCTTATGCTGATAAATATGCAAATAATTTAAGGTGTTATTTTCTTTTAATATTATATTTGTAAATATGATGTCTGCATTCCTGTGAAGCAATGACTGCTAACAAAACTTAGTGAAGTGGCAAAAGCTCAGAGCAATAAGTTAATGAAATATATCACTCTAGAATGACACTTTTCTATTATTTTATGAGACCGGGTTCCTTATTTATGATATAATTTGAAGTGCAAATTATTCAAGGTTGGCCCCAATGAATAATCTTGTTGTTTAGTCATTCCAGTCATATCCGACTCTTTCTGACCCCATTTGGGATTTTCTTGGCAAAGCTACTGGAGTGGTTTGCCATTTCCTTCTCCAGCTCATTTTACAACTGGGGTCACAAAGAGTCAGACATGACTGAAATGACTGAACAACAATAATAACAAACATCCTGACTCTAGGTCCAGCATGCTTTTGTACTTTGAAGAAGCAGTATGGCAAAGTGGATTGGGTATTTAGCTTGGAATCAAAAAGACTTGGATTAAAGTCTGACCTCTGACTCTAGATGGTTGACCCTTGAGCAAGTCATTTAACTCACATATCCCTCGGGGCATTCCCTAAGCCTTACCAATAAGTCATAGATGAGTATCAATCTGAATCATTGGACTAGGGTCTTACACCAGGAGTTCTCCATACTGATGAAAACGGACAGATTAGACACTAGGGACACAAACTAGTTACTAGTAATTTGAGTAAGGTCATATAAGTAGATGAAGTACTTGGTAAAGTGGCTTGAAATATAAAAAGATGCCTAATAAATGCTTGTTTTATTGAATAGTAGACAGGATAGGTTTTCTATTTACACAGTAAAGTCATTCAAAGGAGTGGAAAATATGCTATTCACATAATTATGGTCTAAATTAGCTGACATTTCTTTTATTTTAAATTGTAATAGCCTTAATATTCAGGTTTAAAATACAGGTGTTCTTTTTCCACTTATAGCTCTATTTGGTTATTTTTAAGATGGCACAGTTCTTTCAAAGTCCTCAAATTCTTTGCTTTAAGTATAAGACAGTGTCTTAGAGATTTTTGATTAGTCTAAACCAGAAGTGTTTGATTTCTTTGAACAAATATTTCATTTAAGTGTCAAGGAATATATGGTTCTGTGTTAGACAATAGGAATACAAAGATGAAAAAGCACAAAATTTTTGTCTTCAAGGGCCTTACATTCTATTTGAAGGAAATGACTTACAGCTAAATATAAGAAAATATAGTCTGAAATGGGGGCAAAGGAGAGCTGCTAATAACTTCCTCGGGTATAATCTGAAGAGGAACTTTGATGGTAATTTTTGATACTAACTTTACTGACAGTGAAATATAGGACTAAATTTCTAAGGCATGCTCCCTATTTAGGGATCGGTGAGTCCAAATGCCTCATGTTACAGATGAGGAAACTGAGATCCATGGAGATTAAATGACTTCACAAAGGACACAAGGCAGTAAGTGACGGAGATGAGAGGTGAACACAGGTTTTCTTGTGTCAAATTAATTTCTCTGTCCCATATTCCATACTGTCATCACTGTTACATTATACCTTTGCCTCTTCTATTAGATTGGAAAGTACTTTAGTATAAGAGCCCTGTCCTAATCATCTTTGTAATCCACAGAGCTTTTTGAATAGAAAATTCTCAATAAATGTTGTTTAATAAATGAATTAATGAATGAAAGATTAATCTAACCTAGGAATGCACAAAATCCAAGAAGCTGCAACCAAAAGTCTTCAGTTATAGACTATAGTCCAAACAATTAGGCTCTTCTCTTATCTGAGAAATGAGACAAAAGCTCACAATTCTAGCATTTGGTTATTTTTTCAAAGCAAACAAAGATAAAGCTATTAAAATAAAAGCCAGTATTAATTAATAGTACTCTATAAGGGACAAAGAGACACAAATCCAAATGACTATTTATATTAGGTATCAAAAGAAATTAAACCTGTTTTTAACAAACTTTGTAATGGTTATAACTTCAATTGTTACTATTTCTTAACCTTTTGCTTACTTAGAGATCTTTAGAACTTGTACAGTAAGTAGCCAGTGCTTCATTATCAGGCTTCTGAGAATGTCTCAGAGTTTGAGAGTCAGAAATCCTTGGCTATTTTGGCTTCTTAGGCATCTGGGATAGCCCAGCTTTTACCTTCTTTTGGGAATCTAGTGGAAAGTGTTGAGATTCCTGAATTCTCTCAGGGTACTTCCTGTCCAATTCCTACAGGGGAAATGGCTTTCTGCTGTCTTTTTCCTTTGTAGTTGGAGAGAAAGATCCCAAAGAATTCCGAGACCATGCAGGCAATGCTCCTCCTGTGACCTAATGTTCCAATTGGGATCAGGTTAAATGGGTGGCTGAGTAGGGACTTCCAGCTCTCTCACACTGCCCCTATTTGCCCTTTGTTTATGACAGGAGGTCATTACTATATCGTATCACTTACCCTTTTCCAGCAACATTTCCAAACTTGCTTCTTGCCAGAAACTTTTCTTAAAGGAACCAAGTTTTGCCCTCTTCCCCCCCCCCCCCCAAGCCCCTCCATCACTACAAACTCAGTCAAAAAATAATAAAATCCCTACACACCACACCCCCCACAGAACCCTCCTGCCTCAACCAATCCCGCC
>NW_027187327.1:13399149-13433945 GCF_028583685.1 Petaurus breviceps papuanus
CACGACCCACGTGTCTCCGCTCGCGGCCCCGTGCCGATGATGCCCTGCACGCTCAATAGCCCTTGGAAATAATTAAAAAATTCTTTGTCACCCCCCCCCCCCCCCCCCCCGCCAAAGTAGATCACCTAGGAATGATAAGAATCAAAAGATTGTCAACATGAAAGTGTGCTTACAGAAAATGTCCTTTGCTCATTTTACAGATGAGGAAACTGAAGTCCAGGGAAGTCAACTGACTCATCCAATGTTACACAGACAGTGTAAAGCAGAGAGTTAAACTTAGCCTTTCTGATGCCAAATCTGTTAGCCTTTCCTTTATATGTTCAGGATTTATATATTCAGGAGAAGTTGGGGCTCAAATTGTATGAAAGCGAACTGGCAAAGATGAAAAACCCTTATTCACCCAATGATTAAGAAACAGGGAGTTGTGATATTAACAAGTAGGTCAGTTTAAATATAGAATAGCAAAAGAGGATTGAATTACATAGACAAATTCACAAGTGGAAAGCTTAACTTTTCTTAGCTCCCCTCAGAATAATGGATATTTAATAATGGAATAATGGAATATTAAAATTCAAAGTGGGAAGATCATAGAATCATTGATTCAAAGTTGGAAGGGACCCCAGAGGCCATCTAGTGAGAAAGTGAAGTGGCATAAATGGATAGAACATTGGGCCTGAAGTCAGGAAAACCCGTGTTAAAATCCAGTCTCAGATATTTACTGGCCTTATTGACCGTGGGCAAATCACTTAACCTCTTTTTGCCTCAGTTTCCTGATCTGTAAAATAGGGATAGTAACAGCAACTACCTCCCAGGGTTGTTGTGAGGATAAAATGAAATGATTGTAAAGTGCTTAACACAGTGCCAGACATATAGTAAGCCCCATGTAAATGTTAGCTATTATTAGAGTTCAACCTTCTCATTTTACAAATAAAGAAACAGAGTTACTAGGAATTTAAGCAAACTTGCCTGGTTTGTGTCAGACAAAACTAACAAACACTGGTTAGTGTCAGAGTCAAGATATGAACCCAGTTCTGCTAACTGGGTAACATGAATGAAATGTTATGAAACCTTCAGGGATGATGTTGGGAACTAAGTACTGCAGAGTCATACTTCCAGAGCAGATAAGCTGCTGCCATCTACGAAGAGCACTGAAGCCTTAAGTAGTCATGATTTACTAGAAGAAAGTCATCAATTTCTGCAAGAGGAAATTTTACCTGGCCAAAAGTTGTTGTAGGATTAATAACTACTTGGACAAAGGCAAAGGGTAATCAAATTATTTATTTATTTAGACTTTCAAAAGTACTTCGACTAGATTCTATAATAATGACTACTTGAAAAAAATCACTTTAACATGGTATTGGAGCAAATACATTCAGTCATGGTTGAGATTGTTAGAGACATTCTGAGGTTTGGAGTAAATGGGAATTTCTGTGCGTGGTAGGGGGAAAAGATGTAATAGCTTTGGAATGAGGTTCTAAGTTCAAGTCCTGTCTCTGACATTCATTACCTTGGTGACTTTGGGCAAGTCATATTTCTGGGATTCAATTTCCTCTTGTGTAGAGTGAGGGGGTAAGATTTAGTGGCTTTTGAGGTCCCTTCCAATTTTTCTAGATGTATTCTAGGACTGTTATTAAGGCTTTTTTTTTTTAAGCTGGTTCAAAGAAGTTTACACCATGATGCTCTCTGAATATGTAAATGACAAAAGATTACAGTGGGAAAATGAGGCTAGATAAACTCCTTTCCTCCCTCCCTATTCTCTCTCCTGAGATGGTAAGTAATCAGATATAGGTCACATGTATGCAATTATGTAAAACATTTCCATATTAGTCATTTTGTACAAGGAAACAAAAGAAAAAATGAAAGTGAAAAATAGCATACTTCTGTCTGTATTAAAACAATATCAGTTCTTTCTCTGGAGGTGGATAGTCATTAGTCCTTTGGGATTCTCTTAGATCATTATATTGCTGGGAATAGCTAAGTCATTCACAGTTCTCTAACAATATTGCTGTTACTGTGTACAATATTCTCCTGCTTCTTTTCACTTCACTATGCATCAGTTCATGCAAGTCTTTCCAGGTTTTTCTGAATTCATCCTGTTTGTCATTCCTACAGCACAATAATATTCCATTACAATCATATACTACAGCTTGTTTAACTATTCCCCACTTGATGGGCATCCTGTTGATTTCCAATTCTTAATCACCACAAAAAGAGCTAAGGTTAAATTCTGAAAAAATTTCATTGAGGCTGTGTGAGTGTATGGACAAGACGTTGGTCAGTGACCTGCAATGTGGTCAAATAGAAAGTATTATATTTGGGGGAAACAATAAAACTATATCTTTCAGTTGATGTAAACCTCAAAAGCATTTTATAAATGTTTTATTCTGCTTGTATATTACATAAGAAGTCCTTGCATCTCTCTCTAGACTCTGAGCTATGAATCATCACCCCAGAAAGAGTGATCCCTGATCTAGGAATAATTTTCAGTTATTTCCTGAAGACTTCAGTCTGCTGTTCTGCTGCGTTAAAAAAAAAAAGTCTGCAAAATGTTAGACATGATCAAAATAAGGTAATGGAAATAAAACAGAAATACTACTTGGAACACTGCAAATAGTTCTGGTCATATAACTCAAGAGAAGTACAAGAGAAGGTCCAAGAAAGAGAAAATAAAATGATTTAGGAGATTGAAGGTATGAGGGTAGAGTGAAAAACTAATACCCTTAGTCTGGAAAAACAAAGACTGTGGGGATAGGAGAAAAATCCATATAAAAACAATGGCATAGATGAAATGAATATGAATGCATTTAAGTTTAAGATAAAGTTACCCCTTATCCACCAGGGAATAAATACATAGATGTCATTACTCCGAAACTTGCTAAAGAATAAAAATTTAAAAATAGAATAAAGAAAAGTTTTGATTACTTCATGGATGTTATATCTACAATAAGTTATTTAAATGAGCTAAGAGGTTTTAGGGATCATAAGAACACACAGAGCTATCATATCCTGCTCCTCTTGATTTATAGATTAGGAAAATAAAGCCTAAAGATATGAAACAACTTGCCCAAGGTGGTATGGTTCTAATCCTTTGAGGTAGACTTCGGGGAACATGAAATTGGAGAACACTAGATTTGAGGTATTTAATAAAATATTTGTTGAACTGAATCAGATTTGGAATCAGAAGACCTGTATTTGAATCCAAGTTCTGCCATTTTGTATTTTTATGATTATGGACGAGTCACTTACCCTCTCTGAGCCTATTTCCTCATCTGTAAAATGATGTAATTTGGGCTAGATGCTCTCTAAGGTTCCTTTCCACTTGAAAATACTGTGATCCCATAAGTTAGCCATGTTTTCCTCCCTATATAATATTCTCTAATATTTTTCTGTTTGTTTTTGGAGGAGAGAAGGAAAGGCATTTGGGGTTAAGTGACTCACCCAAGATCACAGAGCTAGTTAAGTGTCAAATGTCTGAGGTCAAATTTGAACTCAGGTCCTCCTGACTACAGGGCTAGCCCTCTATTCATTGTGCCACCTAGCTGCCCCCATTTTAAAAAAATAAATGTTTTTGGAGGGGGAAAGACAAAGCAATTGGGGTTAAGTGACTTGCCCAAGGTCACACATCTAGTTAAGTGCAAATGTCAGAGGCTGGATTTGAACTCAGGTCCTCCTGACTTCAGGTCTGGTGCTCTCTTCACTGCGCCACTTAGTGCAGACTAAGTTTGAGACAAAAATTTGGCTGGACCATGGTACATAAAATTTGGTGATATCTTGTTAATGCTTCTCTGAAACAAACCAACAAAAATGACTAGATGGCATGCAAAGGAAATATACTTGGTAAAAATCTCCTGCTGTGCTTTTATAATGATTCTCTTTTTAAGAAAAAAAAAAGATTAAGTCGTTTCCTTGAAATTAATTTTTCAAAGTGATTTTAAAATATCTATAAGAATGCTGAGGTTTATATTGCTAAGCTGGATAGTTAAACCATGTATACAATTATTAAAAAGCATACAAATTTTACCACTTTCTCAAGATTTCCAAAAAGAGCATTTGCATATTCAAGTTACCAGAGAGTAAAGACTAAATACTTCTTCCAACTAAAACAAAAATAATAAAAAAATCCTTTGATCAAAAGATGATTCCATAATGAATACTGCTAAATAAAATCCACTTATGTCAAAGTTATTATCAGCTAAATCATTTTTGAATGAACAAAGTAATCTATAATTTTTACCATGACATAGCAGTAAAGCAAATCATAATAGCTAAAAATCCCACAAGGATCTTGATAAAAAAATTGTTTTCTAGCCTTCTTCCCCCCATCCCCAAGTCATTGTGATCCAAACTGAAGGTTTGAATCTGTGCTAATATTGAGGCCAAAATTGAATTTTTACTATCAGCAATTCACAGTTCTGGTACAAGTTATACTGCTTTTAGAAGCATATTAAAATGCATATTACTCCATAACAAAAGAAAAAAGACTTGTAGCCAAAGATGAGGGGAGAGTTCACAAAAATCTGCAGTATGAATACATCACTTATAAATTCAAAATCAATTTATCAACCAACAATCATTTGTTTTTTTTTTCATTTTTCAAAAGCTTTATTAACTTCTGATTGACATCATTCATTTCCGCCAGATTTTGAGTTACAAATTATCTCCCCGTTTTTCCCCTACCCACCACCCCAAAATAGCAGTCCCACAGAATATACCCTCCTCCAATCTGCTCTCTCCCATATTTTCTCCCATACCGCTTTCGACTTTTCAAGTAGGGCATGGTGGATCTCTATGCCCCAGTGCTTGTTTATCTTATTTCCCAATTACATGTACAATAGAATTAATAATAGTGTATGTATGTATATATATATATATATATTTTAACATTTGATTTTAAAACTGAATTCCAGATTCATTCCCTTCCTCCCTTGTCACCCACCCTTACTGGGAAGATAAGCAGTTCAGTATAGGTGGTACATGTGTGGCTAATGCAAAACAATAACATCATAGATATATTGTAAAAGAATGACTATATTTCCCTCCCTCCTATCCCACCTCCCACTTGTTCTATTCTCTAATTTGATCCTGTCCCTTTTCAAAAGTGGGTGCTTCCAACTTCCCTCCCCCCCCAGCCTGCCTTCCCGATCATCCCCTTCACCCCTACTCTCCTGTAGGGTGAGATACCCTATTTAGTGTGTATTTCATTCCTTCCCCAAGCCAAATTCAATGAGAATAAGGTTGGCCCATTCCCTTTTGCCTTCCTATTCTTCCCCTCCATTGTAACCATTTTCCCTTGCCTCTTCTATATGAGATAAACAGTTTACCCCATTCTGTCTCTCCCCATCTCCTGTCGTTATATTGCTCTCTCACCTCTTAATTTAAGTATCATCCCTTCGTGTTAAATTGGTCCTGTGCCCTCTATCTATGTATACCTGTAAACATATATATATATATATATACATTCACATATGTATTCATATGCCCATATACCCTCATATATATATATATATATATATATATATATATATATATATATATATATTTCTATTCCCTTCAACTATTTTTATACTGAGAAAAGTTTCATCAGTTACAATTATTGTTTTCCATGTAGGAATGTTAATAGTTCAACTTTGATAAGTTCCTTATGATTTCTTTTCCCTGTTTACCTTCTCATGCTTCTCTTGCTTCTTGGATCTGAGTGTCAAATTTTCTATTCAACTCTGTTTTTTTTCATCCAGAATGCTTGAAAGTCCTCTATTCCACTGAATGACCATATTTTCCCCTGAAACATGATACTCAGTTTTGCTGCAGAGGTGATTCTTGGTTTTAATCCCAGCTCCTTTGACCTCCAGAATATCATATTCCAAACCCTTCAATCCCTCAGTGTAGAAGCTGCCAGATCCTGGGTTATCCTGATTGTGTTTCCACAATATTCAAATTGTTTCTTCCTGGCTGCTGGTAATATTCTCTCCTTAATCTGGGAATTATTCCTAGGAGTTTTCTTTTTGGGATCTTTTCAGGAGGTGATCGGTGGATTCTTTCAACCTCTATTTTGCCCTCTGGTTCTAAAATATCAGGGCAGTTTTCTTTGAGAACTTCCTGGAGGACGATTTCTAGGTTCTTACTTTGATCATGGCTTTCAGGTAGTCCAATAATTTTTAAATTATCTCTCCTGGATCTATTTTCCAGGTCAGAGGTTTTTCCCATGAGATATTTCCCATTGCCTTCTATTCTTTCATTTGTTTGGATCTGTTTAACAGCATCTTGATTTCCCATAAAGTCATTAGCTTCCATTTGCTCTAACCTAATTCTGAAGCAATGATTCTTCTCAGTGAGCTTTTGAGATTCTTTTTCCATCTGTCAGATTCGGCTTTTTAAGGTATTCTTTTCCTCATTGCCTTTTTGAGCCTCTTTTGCATTTGAGTTAGTCTGTTTTTTAAGGTGTTATTTTCCTCAATCAGGCTGTTGACTCTCATTTTGTAATTTTCTTGCATCGTTCTCATTTCTCTTCCCAATTTTTTCTCCACTTCTCTTATCTGCTTCTTAAGGTCCTCTATGGCCTGTAACCAGCTCGTATTTTTCTTTGAAGCTTTTGGTGCAGGAGTTCTGACTTCACTGTCTTCCTCCTGTTCCATGCTTTGCTCCTTTTTGTCCCCAAAAGAAGAGTCTAATGTTGGAATCTTCTGTCTGCTTTGTTTCCTTTGCCTGATCATGTTGCCCCTCAGTCACTTGACCCCTGGGTTTTTTGCCACAGTAGGACTCTGCCACCAGACAGGGGAGCTTTGGTCCCAAACACTGGGGTTTTCACAGCTGCCAGAGGTATTAGATGGGTGCCCTCTCTGAGGTCTCCACATGCTCTGGCAAGCTGGACACACACCCTGGGATCTCCACCCTAGACTGCAATCCAGATCCAAGCAGGTTAGAGCAAAAGTGATTATCCCTCAGACTGGTTGCTTTGTCCCCCTACACTCTGCAGGTCAGGAGCTGAAGCTGACACGTGGTGCTGGCTGGCTGTTCTAGGCATCTCAGTGGCTTCTCGGCCCAGGGGCAAAAGCCAACAAATGCACTCCCACTTACTGGGTCCCAAAGTCCACACTGCACTGACCTATCACTTTGTCCTTTGCATCTGTGTGTTGATAATTCTGGAAACAGCCACAGCTGGTGGTGATCTGGAGTCCCTCCTGCCAGCAGGTAGTGAGGCCCAATCTGGGGCTAAAACCTCCGGCTCAAGGCGGGGCTGGGCTCAGCTCCCAGAGCACTATGTTGGCCAATTCCTGCCGGCCTGCTGGGCTGTCCTCAGTGGGAGGTTAGCTTCTCTGTGTCATTTTGTGGGTTCTGTGACTCCAAAGTTTGTTCAGAGTCCCCTTTTTACATTGATCGGGGAAGGTGGAAGCCAGAGCTGCTCGGACGTCGTGCTTCCACTCCGCCATCTTCCAACAATCATTTATTAAGCACCTACTATGTGCTTGCTGTTGTTTTTTAGTCATTTTCAGTCATGACCCCATTTGGCTTTTTTGGGCAAATTATACTATAGTGGTTAGCCATTTCCCTCTTCAGGTCATTTAATAGATGAGGAAATTGAGGCAAATCGGGTTAAATGATTTGTCCAGGGTTACAAAACTAGGAAGTATCTGTGGCCAGATTTGAACTCAGGAAGATGAGTCTTCCTGACTCCAGGCCTGGCATTCTCTCTGCTGTACCACCTAGCTGCTCCTGAGTTAGCTGCTAGAATATAAATAAAAAGAATGAAACAAACCCTACTCTCAAGGAGCTTTATTCTAATGGGTACATATAAAATGAAAGTACATATAAAAATTATAAGTAAAAGTACATATAGAAAGAAAAAGCACAAATAACTACATGTTGAATGCAAATAATAAGGAGTGAAGTACCTGGCAGCTGGGTGCAGCAAAAAAAAAATTCATGTAGAAGGTGATGCTTAAGAAGGAGATGTATTCTGTGAGGAGGAGGGGAAGAGGGAGTATATTCTAGTTAGAGGAACAATCAGTTATGGGAGCAAAGGTACAGAGACAGGATAGAGAGCTTTGAGGAACAGAGGGTAAGCAGTGTGGCTAGACCACAGAATAGGGGAGGGAAAGTATTGTACAATGGAAATGGAAAATCAGATTGGCACTCAGGTTGTAAAAGGCTTTAAAAGTTGAACGTGGACTTCTGGTTAAGATGGCTATGTGAATGGAGCAGTTCAGTTCTCCCACACATACACCAACAATGATATAAAAAAGGTTTCAGTTAACAAAGATAAAGAGATGCAGAGAAAAAAAAAAGTAACATCTTTCATTCATTCTAAGACTTCACAAAAAAAATATGTAGGAGCCAGGAATTTTGAAGAAGCATTCTCTTAGAAAAGTCACCATGAGCTCAGGTGAACAAATTAGAAACCTGAAAATGGTCTGGGTGTAGACACCCTTGGGGAGGTCGAAAATAGTGGCAGGAACTCAGGAAATTGAGATCAAGACTAAACAGTGCCTGAAACCTCCCACCCCCATCTAAGAATAAAGAATAGGACAGTGTGTGTCAACCACACACACACACACAAATACCTTCAATTGGAGACATGAGTTAACTGAAGAAGACACTAAAAAAACTATAAGGAAACATTTTGAGTTTAGAGATGGTCAAGAGATAAACCCAAAAAAAGAGAGTAACTCTACAAAAACTACCGTACAAGCATAGCCCTAGGGCAAAAAGTGGTTTGGCCACAAGGCTGACAAAAATACTTGAAAAATATTAAAGAAGAAATTCAACACTTTTTGCACAAATAAGGTCAGATCTAAATAATTGGAAAAACATCAGTTGCTCATGGGTAGGCTGAGCTAATATAATGAAAATAACAATCTTACCTAAATTAATTTACTTATTCAGTGCCATACCAATCAAAATACCAAAAATTATTTCTTAGACCTAGAAAAAATAATATCAAAATTCATCTAGAAGAACAAAAGTTTCAGAATATCAAGGGAATTAATGAAAAGAAATGCTAGGGAAGGCGGACTTGCCATACCAGATCTTAAATTGTATTATAAAGCAGCAAACATCAAAACCACTTGGTACTGGCTAAGGAATAGAGGGGTAGATCAGTGGAATAGGTTAGGTATATGAGACATGGCAGTCAATGATTATAGCAATCTACTGTTTGATAAACCCAAAGGCCTTAGCTTCTGGGATAAGAACTCACTGTTTGACAAAAACTGCTGAGAAAACTGGAAAATAGTATGGCAAAAACTGGGCATAGACCAACAGCTGACACTATTTACCAGAATAAATTCCAAATGGGTACATGATCTAGATATAAAGGTTGATACTATAAACAAATTAGGATAACTAGGAATAGTTTCTCTGTTAGATTTATAGAGAATGGAGGAATTTATGACCAAACAAGAGATAGAGAACATTATGAAATGGAAAATGGATAATTCTGATTACATTAAATTAAAAAGTTTTTGCACAAAAAAATCCAATGCAACCAAAATTAGAAGGGAAGCAGAAAACTTGGAAAGAACTTTTACAACTAGTATCTCTGATAAAGGCCTCATTTCTAAAATTAATATGGGACTGAGTCAAATTTACAATAATACAAGTCATTCCCCAAATGACAAATGGTCAAAGGATATGAACAGGCAGTTTTCAGAGGAAGAGATTAAAGCTATCTATAGTCATATGAAAAAATGCTCTAAATCACTATTGATTAGAGAGATGCAAATTAAAACAAATGAGGTACCACATCACACCTATCAGATTGGCTAACATGGCAAAACAGGAAAAGGATAAGTGTTGGAGAGGATGTGGGAAAGTTGGAACACTAATTCATTGTTGATGGAGCTGTGAGCTGATCCAACCATTGTGGAGAACAATTTGGAATTATGCTCAAAGGACTATAAAAATGTACATAACCTTTGACCCAGCAATATCACTTTTAGGGCTATCTCCCAAAGAGATCATAAATTGGGAAAAGGACCCACATTTATAGCAGCTCTTTCTGTGGTGGCCAAGAACTAGAAATCAATGGGATGCTCATCATTTAGGCAATGGCTAAACAAGTTGTGGCATATGAATGGAATGGAATACTATTGTGCTTTAAGAAATGATGAACAGGCAGACTTCAGAGAAACCTGAAAAGACTTATATGAACTGATGCTGAGTGAGGGGAGCAGAACCAGGACAACACTGTACACAGTAAGTCACAGTATATGAGGACTGATTTAGCTCTTTTCAGCAATGCAAGTACCTAAAACAATTTCAAAGAACACATGATGGAAAATATCAGCCACATCCAAGAGAAAGAACAATGGAGTTGGAGTATAATGAAGCAGCCTATTTTCTTTTTTGTTTTGTTTTATCTTGTTTTTTTTTTCTTTCTCATGGTATTTCCCATTTGTTATAATTCTTCCAAAGTGAAAATGTGTTTAATAGGAAAGTATGTGTAGAGCCCATATCAGATTGCAAGCCATCTTGGGGAAGGAGACGGAGAAAATTTAAAACTTATGGAAGTGAATGTTGAAAACTAAAAATAAATAATTTAATAGAAAAGAAGAAATTCAAGCTATAGAGAAATATATCCACACTTAATTGTAGCCTTCTAGGGGGAGAAAAAAAAGGACAAGGTAAAAAAGTGCAGAGAACAAAAGAAAACTTACAAGGAAGCAAAGAATAGATGGACAACTCTCAACACAGTGCATCACGCAGGCTTTTTTGAAATGAAAATTTAATGTTATATATTTTGAATCTTCTCTTATGTTTTGCTATTCACATGACCTGTTCCCCCCTTTCTTACTTTGTATTTAAGTTCCAATATTTAGGTTTATGTTATGTTTTTGTTTCTTTTCTCTATTCTATACTTGTGTTGTGGTGTTTGAGTCTAAAAGAAAAGAAAAGAAAAGAAATTCAAATTCTCAATAAGCGAAATAAGAATTCTGAAGGGCCTAATGGGAGAATAAATAACTTGGAGAAAGTGGGAGACCTTTTCCAAGTAACAGATACCCTGACAAATAGACCAAGCAGAACCCAATGTCTCCATGAGACAACAAGACATAATAAAACAATATTGAAAAAAAAAGAAATTGCAAAGTCTAACCATATTTCAAAAGATCAAAAACAAAAACTTCCCAGATTTACTAGAATCAAAGGGCAAGGTAAAAAAGAAGGAAGAATCTACCAGTCACCTCTGAAAGAAACATGAGACTGCAATAAGAGGGGTGTCTTCAGCAGAGACAGTGAAATTTGTAAAAGGAATAAGTTTTAGAGGAAAGATAAGCTATGTTTTGGACAATATTTGGAAGCTTGGTAAACTGCTTCAAAAATGTGAGGGTATATGAAAAAAAAAACACTGCCCAACTAAATCATTTCTTTTTCCTTATTTTAAACAAAGAGGATACTTAATAATTTCCCCCCATAAGATCTCTAAGTGGTATTTGTTTAACATTCACTGACAATATTGGGGAAGATAAATAACTGGTAACATAACAGACGAATCAAGTGCTCAGAAGGATGAAAGCTCTAAGAGCAACATTTGAAATCACTCACTATAAATTTTCACAAAGCTATCATTTCATTCTCTGAAGAAGATCAGTTGAGAGATAGAGGTAGAGGATAAATATTCAACACTTTTGTTAAAAGATATGATATAAATAAGTTCCTGCCAAAAAAAATGGTGTTGCTAGTTGGAGAGAAATTATAATTTTCTGTATCTGACCTGAATTGGTACTTTAAAATGAAAGCTAACTTGCAATTCCATTTTATTTTATTTTGGCTCCTAAATGAGACATATTATTGATATGCTAGGGTTTGCTAGATGAATGGATTTCCTCCCCCACCCCCCATTGAAGAGGATATCAAAGAGCAGTTGGTTTTCCAATAATTATTCATTTATATATCTTTCACGTTTTTATTAGCAATTTACTTATTAGTGAGTTTACTTATAAGCCACTGTGCTAAGAAAACATTTTATATAAATTTAAACATATTGTAAACAATATGCATGATAAATTATAAATGTATTAATATAAATAAAAAATAAACTATAGCTGAACTATATACACATATAAATTCTATATATGTGCACAATAAGTGAATAATATTAGGAAACTTAAATTTTCAAACAGGTAATCCAGATAAGAGGAAGGAACTTTAGACTGGGTTGAATAGAGTGCTAAGATTGAATTTATCTGGTAAACACCCTAGAAAAGGATGTTGATTTTACCGCCTTAAAATCATCTCCCTACTCCTCATTCTCTAATATTATCTTCTGTGTCCAGAGATGCATCAAGGATTAAAACAGTTGAATAATTATGTACGGCAGTTCATTTATTAAGTAGAATTTTAAAGGAAAGTGACTTTATTTCCCAAAGGCACCCCACACTTGAAAAGATGATCTTTGAAAAAAAAAGTTTATTTCCTATGGACACTTACCTCATAATTTATTGAGTCTTCCCTTCTCTTCCTTCTTTCTCTCTCCCTCTCCCTCATCTGTTTCTCTACTTATTTCTCCCTTTATCCTTTAACTGAACTTTACTAGAATTTAAGGTATATTTTTATGGGGCCAGATAGAGCACTGGGCCTGGAGTCAGAAAAACCAGAAAAGTAGAGTTCAAATCTGAACTCAGGCATTTACTACTTGTGTTACCCTGAGCCAGTCACTTAACTCCTGCCTGCATGAAACTGGAGAAAGAAATGGAAACTACTCCAGTGTCTTTGCCAAGAAAACCTTATGACCAGTTGGTCTATGGCGTCATGAAGAGTAGGGCACGACTGAACAACAAGGTATAATTTTAGTACTGCAAAATCCATTTGAATTATATAAATTTATAAAGCAAGGAAGTTGAATAGTTCACATTATCTCCTCTCTCCTAAAAAAACAAACAAACTAAAAATCAAATTGTTTATACTTAAATGTGGTGCTCAATTTGTTTTTCCCTTTGTGGATAAATGGCTCCTGATAAAAGAAATAAAGATGGTGGCTTTAAAACAACATCTAGCTTAGAAAGAATGTAGATGATGTTATTTATTTAGTTGTATTTTTTGAAATTATTTTATTTTCCAAAATTTATTATTTGTTTTTAACATTCTTTATAAAAAATTGAGCTTCAGATTTTCTTCCTCTCTCCTGATCTTCCTTCATCCATTGAAAAGGTAAGCAATATGATATCAATTATACATGTGAAGTCAGGTTAAATATATTTCAATGTGATGATTTTATATGATTTCTTTTCAATATTAAGTTTAACTTTTAAAACCATATATTTAAAGCATTTTTTCTAGGTGGAATTTTTACTGGAAATGAAGTTTACTGTGTAACATTTTGGGTGATTAATGATTTATAACAAATTCTTCCCACAAATTTTAAAAATTACATTGGTCAAAAAATAAAGATTCCTACTTCACAATCTAATTTTAATTAAACAAATCAATGATATTATCAGAGGTAATGGTGCCTTCATCACAAACTTGCAATTGAGACAGTTAATTAATTATCTGGAAAACATCTGTGTTCATAGGAAAAAAAGGATTACCACTTGACCTAAATGAAATGTTTTAAGATTTGTGAAGTTTTTGATTATATTCACTCAGAACTGAATATAAATCTAAGTCATATTGCCATTAATTAAGTTGGGCAATAAATGTGGTATATCATTAGTAAAAAATGTATTCAAACAGTAGGTTCATTGCAAAAGTTCATGTCTTCCAAATTTATTAGGAAAGCAAAAGCAATCAGAAATATGAAGAAAGATGCTCTCTCCCTCCCTCTCTCTCTCTCTCTCTCTCTCTCTCTCTCTCTCTCTCTCTCTCTCTCTCTCTCTCTCTCTCTCTCTCTCTCTCTTTCTCTCTCTCTCACACACACACACAGACACAGACACACACACACACACAAGTAGTTGCTTTTAATAGGAAAAGAGTCCTCATGACTCCTTTCAGTAGCTTTGCCTCAAAAATATATCATTACACATACACAGGTAATCACAATTTCTAATCTCTAACTCCAATCTTACCATTTTGGGGAAAAAATTAAAGCACACTGATGAAATCTTTTTTGCAGTCTAGTCTGCTTTGAGTAGAACAGAATTGTTTTTCTTTTCTTTCCTATTTCTGTATTTGACTGTTGCTGAGACATGTAGGGAGAAAGACACAAAACAGACATTTTGTATGTGTTCATTTCATAGTTCACTTATGAGGAGGGTCACATATCATTATGTATAAAAAGGACTTTGTAAATACCACAGAAGATTCATTCACTTCAGTCACTGGCTCATTACTTGTTTATCAGACATAGCATTCCTGTAAAGTGACTAAAGAGTATGAGAAATATAAAATTCACTCCAATGAGTATAAATACAAAATATTTTACTTAGTGAAGTAAATTATATATTCCTCATGTTCTTCTTAGGTGTGTGTGTGTGTGCCCAGGGTGAGATTATCTCTACAAAGCAGGCTGTCTGATTTTTCATAGTGCTTAGTCATTAGATAGATTTAATTAAGAGCGAGTGACATATGTCTTCCATTCCAAGTAAATAAGTAGTTTCTTCCAATTGACCATTTGCCTTTTGGAAGTGTTTGATCTTATATAGATGCAGGTTAGCTCCAAATATGTCTAATTCAGACATGAATGAGGGAGCGAAAACAAGTCAAAAGATGATCTCTTGTACTCTTTAAAAATTATTGCAGATGAAGTTATGTTTAAAAATCACTACTTTGTACCCTTTGAAAAGCAAAGCAAACAAACAACAACAACAAAAACTCCACTAAAATAAGAAATAGAGAAACTACCTCTTTTCCTGTCTTGATTCCATTGGCAAAAGCTAAAGCCAACTGCTTTATTTCTAGCTTTCATCTACAAACATATTTCCTACTGATAATTCCTTAGTCACTCAATACAATAGAAGTAGAAGGATGAGCACATTAAACAAAACAAACTACCATATATGAATATGAAATTTAATCAAAATGCACAAATTACCTGGAGAGTCATCAGACCCAAATGTAGCATACACAACTTTGGGGATCTAAATAAAAAATCGTGGCAGAAGAACCTTAAGTGCTTAAAAATTTAAGTTACAGCATTAACAGAAAGAGGAAGTGAAGTCGATGTAATAGACCTTAATTTTAGTATAGTTTCTCATGAATTCTTACTTGAAAAATGAATTCAAATGAGTTTGGATATGAGTACTGTCACACGAACAAAAATAGCATGAAGAATTACAAAAAAAAGGAACTGAATGAACGGCAAATATGTGGAGGAAGAGGAAATATCTCCATGCAGAAACTAGTCATTGGTTCAAATTACTAAAAATACTAAATTGCCTCCATAATTATGTAGACAAGATAAAAACAAAAAAAAATGGGATGACCATTTGATCTGATACCCTACAGAGAAGTAGGGAAGCTCTGTCAGCAACTTCCCCAAATCCATGGAATTAATTCTCCCATAGTATAATGCAATAGCAAAACAGTATTAATCTCCAGTTTAAAATAGGGTTGGGTTCCAAAATGTTTGTGTCCAAATTCTGTTTTTAAAATTGTTTGGAACTCAAGGCTTGTTTTCCCATAGGAGAAATGTATAAGATGACTAGGTCCCTAGGCTAACCTACAAAAGCATATTTTATGTGTAATATATGTACAGTGAGTCACTTAAATTCTGCTCATGTGATCTTATGGTGATAAGGAGGTGACTTTGGACTCTTGAGAACTATGAGAAGTACTGCATAAGCTCTGGTCTATAATTTAAATCTCTTTTGATTTGTCAGTAAATCAACTTGTATTCAGTCAGCAAGGATACATTTATCTTTTTTGGGGGTACATAGTTATTAACATGTTATCTCCTTTTATTAGACTGTGATCTCCTTGAGAACAGGGTCTGGTTTCATTGTTGTTTGGACTTTCTTTGCATTTCCAGTGCTTAGCCAGGTCTGATTTAAAATTATATTTATATTTTTTTCATTTTATTTTTAAAATTTAAAAATTTGTAATTTGTGGAATAAAACAAACATTTCCATAACAGAATAATAAAAAAGATTGCATATGAAACTGCAAATCTATTATAAAATTGCTAGTCCTTTAAAATATATAATAAAGTTATCCTGTATATTTCTTTTTTCTTAACTACAAAGGACATATGAAGGAAGACACTATCTGCACTCAGTATGCTTTTTGACGAAACCATCAAATACAAGTGTTTCTATAGGAAGAAATGTGTATTCAGAGTTTCCTGTTAGGACATAGATATCATAAATATGCTGACTGTAATTTAGAGCGATCATGTCCTTTCCTCACTTCCCTGTTGGTAGGAGTGGGGATTTTTATAAAGTTAAGCTGTGGGAGGCAGCAAACTACAGAGACTAAGAAAGAAGGGGATTCAGGTTAGAGATAATGTAATGAGTAATGGGGATAGGGGGTTCCAGGGTACTTACTTGTTAAGCACAATGGAAAGAAGAGCTTTCTGACAATACAACTTCCTTCCTCCCTCCCTCCCTCCCTCCCTCCCTCCCTTCCTTCCTTCCTTCCTTCATCTTCCCTTCCTTTTCTCTCCATCATTCTCTCTCTGTCTCTTTGTCTGTCTCTCTGTCTCTTTCTCCCTCCCCTCTTCCCCCTGTCCATTTACATACTTTAGAGAGGCAGTGTGGTACTATGGAAAAAGTGCTGAACTTGGAGTCAAGAAACACTTGGCCTTGAATCCTAATTCTGGAAACATGACTAGCAATTTTGGCACCTAGGGTAACTGCTCCCTGCTGCCCAGTGCAAGCGACATCAAATGTACTTTCCAATCAACTTTTGAATTCACAATCTAAAAATAATCCCAAGAAATAATTAAGACAAATTCAATTGAGCAAGAGGGAGACTTAGTTACTATAGTGACATAGGGGACAGAATCAGAGTCAGAAGAATCTCACAGGTCACTTAGTCCAATCCATGGGATTGAGAGTTTTATGTTCTCTTTATGGTCCTCAGAGAGACCTCAAAAAATGCTCTTTCCCAGAAAATGAGGGAAAGATAATATGCTTTTGATAGGGGAGTTGGTAAGGCTTTCAAAGGGACAGTAAGAGAAAATGATCTTTTTGGAAAGAAGGATGGAAAAGGGAAACCATGGAGAGAGAAGGGTATGGAAAAGGGTTGTATGGGGGATTTTTTTTGCAAGGGAAAGGAGGAGAAACGTAGCATTCCAGTTGTCCCCACAATCTTCCTGGAACTCAAACCTTCTCCTTCCCATTCCTCAGCAGTATATGAGCTTAAATTACTCTCACTTCTCTTGTCTGTTTATGAGTGTGGAGAGTACATGCAAAATGTTTTCATTCTATACATTTTCTGTTCTAGAGCAAAACTAGAATGGCTCCAGGACAGTAATCCTTCAGTCCCTCTCTGCCAGTTACTACCTGAATGACCAATGGGAAATCCATTTGGCCTTTTTGAGCTTCAGTTTCCTCATCTGTGTTTCTGAGAATGAGGTGAAAAATTGTGAGATTTTGACTACAATAAGGACTAAATTATCTGGTTCAGTAATTTAGGACAATTTTTTTAGCTTCAAAGATAAATACAGGCAGTAACTTTCTTTTTGATTCTAAAATTTACCCTCACTGTGAATAGACTGTTTTCTTCTCCCATAACTTTGGTGTTTTGTATTCTTCTATTTCCTATTCTGTCCTATAAAGGGATGTTTTTTTTTCACCCTAGATTATTTCAAAACTAGCTCGTGTTTTCTTTTGTGTTTATATCTTCTTATTAGGTTTTTCTTTTAGCATCTTCTATCTTTCTCTTTTTTGAATGTCCCAGAAGGGACCTAGAGCACTTTGTACTTAGATGATGCTTACTAGATCTTAAATTTTCCCTTATCATATGGAAGAAGGCTTTGATATGCATCCACATATCAGAAGAAAATAAATCATTCCATCCCAGACATTTATTTCATCACAAGGTGAGGAACAGAAATATCCACACCTTTGGTCATGTAATTTCCCTCACTTAGGCATTTCCCACCACCTCTTTGTATAAAAGTTATTGTACATGGCTTAAATTGGATGGCGAGAAGAAAAGCAGGGACACTTTCATCTCTGACCATTTCACCCAATTTATCTTACTATATCAACGAAGTCATGGAAGAATGAAAAGTGAGAACAGAGAGAAAGAGAATATATAGTCAAGTAAGTGAGTTTTCAAATTGAAGACAAGATAGAACGAAAAGAACAGATTACTGAGACCACTGATAGGAGATGTGAATCATCAAGACAATAGATGTGAAAACTAAGGAAACTATCTGCCTTCTACCAGAAGTCATCTACAAGTCTGAGAAAATTCTTACGCTCATACATTTTTACATTTTATTACTTTTTGCTTTTTTTTAAAAAAGGCTTCTATCCATACCAATCAGACAGCTCTAGACTTGTGCCAGTGGTCCTATTGTAATCTGTAAATGTCTTTTCAAAGTAAAGTATTTTTAGAATTGTTTTCACCTTGTATCAGATCCTTTTTGTACTGTCAATATACTTTTATAATTATAGTTTCTTACCAGGTAACAAAGACAGGGTTTAATGATAATACTGTTAAGAAATATCTTAAGGTCCTCAAGAAACCTGTTTGGATTTCTGATTAGACATTGTTTTATTTTATTTTTTCTTCCAGGAGTACAAAGTCTTTTAGAATTCAGTTCTGAAAATTGTGATTTTTGTTTTTGGCAAAGACAATCTGAACATTTAATATCTAGATATCCAGACAGCAAAAACAATGGAAAAACAGCAGAGATTTCTAAAGGCAACCTCAAATTCCAAGGAAATCTACCATATGCAAAATTCAAGCCTCATGTGACTAAACTAAGGTAAATAAAATAGATAATTGGATAGAGAAAGGCAAGACACTTGTCTTTCTGAAAGGTATATTGATGGGGAAACTTTGGCTGTAAAAAAGATAGAGAGGCTGGAACATGGGAGTCAATCAGTCAACCAATCAGTCAACAACCAATAACCATACCATCTATGCACCTACTATGTGCTGTATGCAGGTACTATACTATACATTTGAAATACAAAGACAAAAACTAGTTTTTGCCTTCAAAGAGATTATATCTAACCAGGGAAGAGCATATGTCCATATAGAGATATATACAAAGTAGATAAAAGGTGATTTGGGGGGAGTATACTGGTGACTGGGGGCAGAAGAGGATCAGAATCGTTCTCATGGACAAGGTGGTGTGTGAACTTAGTCCTGAAGAAGACTAGAAATTTAATGAGGCATATGAGGAGGTGATACATTTCAGGCATGGGGGATGTGCCGCATTAAGGCAGGAAATGATATGCAATTATGTATGAGGAATAACAAGGAGGGCAATTTGTATTGAGTTTGAAGGGGATAATATGTAATAAGCCTGGACATGAACCAACATGACTGATCTTTCAAATTCTAATTCTACAAATAGTTGGAAGACAGTGTCAATAAGAATATTTCAAAAGAAGGCATTCTAGTAATTAACCACTGTGCCTTTCCCCCCTCTACTATCTAAAGTGAGACCAGGATACAAGTCATAGCTGCACATTTAAAACGAGACTTGTAGACGTGGCAGAGCTCCTGTAGCCATGTCCAACTCTGTAAGATCAACTGGTTGGAATAGATAATTTCTAAGAACTCTTCCAGTTCTAACATTCTATTTTTCTACAGTAACCAATGAGAGAGGTTTATCAATATAAGAAGGACCTCAAAAACTAATATATTCCCTGTTATAATACTTATCTGTATTTCCCCCTCTAACTTTAATTGAATAATTTAGTATGGTAAGTAATAATTTCTTTTTTTTTTCTGCTTTTTGGAGGGGGAAGGTAGGGCAATTGGGGTTAAGTGACTTGGCCAAGGTCACATGGCTAGTTTTTGCGTTAAGTGTCTGAGGCCAGATTTAAACTCAGGTCCCCCTGACTCCAGGGCCAGTGCTCTATTAACTGAGCCAGCTGGCCCCAGTAAGTAATAATTTCAAGGAGTTCTACAGGCCCCCAAATATTCTCTTGCCTAGAAAATTTCTAACAGCTCAAGTCACCCTTCCTGATGCCAGCCCTAATGAGCTTCACTTATATCTTCTTCCTCCTCCTGATCATTGCAATGCAGATCTTGTTATTGTCTATAGATGAGTTTTATTCTGGAAGAATGAGAAAAAAAAACTTTCAAAAGAGCAAAAAAAAGTGTTGATTTTCCCTAGATATATTGGGAGGGGCAGTTTCACAAAAGACTAATTATTCTTGGAGGAAAAAAAGAACCCCAGCAACAGATAACAAAACAGGTAATAGTAGCAGTTCCCAGAGAAACAACTAAAGATACCTTTTAAAATTATTTAAAAAAAATTAACAGCCTTTTTGTCTCTTTCTCTCTTACCTACCCTTCTTCCTCCTACTCTGTCCTAGCAGGTGCTTAATAAATGCTTGTTGAATTGAATTCTTCATTTTTGATTAACTTATCTTTCATCAAGAGGGAACAGTTACTATACTCCCAATCATGAAATCATAGCTTTTTCACATTTCAGGGAGTAGTATAAGGTTTAATTATTTCCAGGCATATTTGTATTTACCTGGGCCTATGAAGACTACTAGATTAGAAGGTTTCTACCTCTGTATCTCATAATTCAAATTCAAGTCAGAGTTTATATACCATTATCTTTCCAGCTTTGGACTGCATTGTGCACTGCATTTTTCACCCAGAACAGATACCTGACAAAAAAAAAAAAACTAGGTCAGTGCTTTGTATGATGGTAGAAAGTAAAGATTTTTTACAGCATATTTACACTGACTATGAATAAAATAAGCTTATGGTATCATGGAAAGAACACTGGAAATTGGAGTTAGGCAGATGGATCCTAGTTCCCATCACTAACTAGCTGTATGACTTTGGGGTCATCATTTTAGTTTTTCAGGCTTTAGGTTCCTCATCTGCAAAATAAGGGGGTTGGATTGTATGGTATGTAAGGTCTCTACTATCTCTGAAAGAAATAGTGGTAATAATGAGAACAGCTAATTTTATATAGTGCTTTTAAAATGCTCTACATGTTATTACATTTGATCCTCATAGTAAGCCTGAAAAGTAGATGCTCTTCTAAGCCCCATTTTATAAATGAGACCCAAGACTGAGAAAATCATATGATTTGCCCAAGGTGACATGGCTTTCCCAAGGTCATGTAGTGGAGAAGCATATCAAAATTTCAACTCGGCTCTCTCTGACTTCAAGCCTACCACTTTAGCCACTATATCACCAAGGCACAAAATTGCACTTAGGGTTAAAATCCTTTAAATTTTGATAGATAGGTTAATACTTCTAATATTTCAAGACTATGCCGTTCCACTGGTATAGCACTTGTTATACTGATGGAGATTATATTCATTCCATTTAGTCTTTGAAAGTTGCTATAGCTGGAAAAAAAAAATCACCCTGTAGAAACATGACCTCCGAGTGGCTCTGGCTTCCACCTTCCCCAATCAATGTAAAAAGGGGATTCTGAACAAATGTCGGAGCTGCAGAACCCACAAAATGACACAGAGAAGCTAACCTCCCACTGAGGACAGCCCAGCAGGCCGGCAGAAATCGGCCAGCACAGTGCTCTGGGAGCTGAGCCCAGGCCCGGGTGAGCTGGAGGCTTTAGCCCCAGGGGGGGCCTGATCAGCTGCTGGCAAGAAGGACTCCAAATCAGCAGCAGCTGTGGCCATTTTCAGAATGATCAACACTAAGATGCAAAGGACAAAGTGAGAGGTCAGTGCAGTCTGGACTTTAGGACCCAGTAGTTGGAAGTGTGTGGCTTTTCCCCTGGGGCGAGAAGCTGCTGAGACGCCTGGCACAGCCAGCCAGCGCAACGTGGTAGCTTCAGCTCCTGGCCTGCAGAGTGTAGGGTGACCAAACGACCAGTCTGAGGGGTAAATGCTCTTGCTTTAACCTGCTTGGATCTGGATTGTGGTCTAGGGTGGAGGTCCTGGGGTACATGACCAGCTTGCCAGAGTGTGTGGAGACCTCAGAGAGGGCACCCATCTAATACCTCCGGCAGCTGAGAAAACCCCAGCGTTTGGGACCAAAGCTCCCCTGTCTGGTGGCAGAGTCCTACTGTAGCAAAAAGCCCAGGGTCAAGTGACTGAGGGGCAACATGACCAGGCAAAGGAAACAAAGCAGACAGAAGATTCCAACATTAGACTCCTCTTTTGGGGACAAAAAAGAGAAAAGCATGGAACAGGAGGAAGACAGTGAAGTCAGAACTCCTGCACCAAAAGCTTCAAAGGAAAATATGAGCTGGTTACAGGCAATAGAGGACCTTAAGAAGCAGATAAGAGAAGTGGAGGAAAAATTGGGAAGAGAAATGAGAACAATGCAAAAAAATTACAAAATGAGAGTCAACAGCCTGACTGAGGAAAATAACACCTTAAAAAAAAGACTAACTCAAATGGCAAAGAAGACTCAAAAAGGCAATGAGGAGAAGAATGCCTTAAAAACTGAATATGACAGATGGAAAAAGAATCTCAAAAGCTCACTGAGAAGAATCATTGCTTCAGAATTAGATTGGAGTAAATGGAAGCTAATGACTTTATAAGAAATCAAGATGCTGTTAAACAGATCCAAACAAATGAAAGAGTAGAAGACAATGTGAAATATCTCACGGGAAAAACCACTGACCTGGAAAATAGATCCAGGAGAGATAATTTAAAAATTATTGGACTACCTGAAAGCCATGATCAAAGTAAGAACCTAGAAATCATCCTCCAGGAAGTTCTCAAAAAAAAAAAACTGCCCTGATGTTTTAGAACCAGAGAGAAAAATAGAGGTTGAAAGAATCCACTGATCACCTCCTGAAAAAGATCCCAAAAAGAAAACTCTTAGGAATGTTATAGCCAGGTTCTGGAATTCCCAGATTAAGGAGAGAATATTACAAACATCCAGGAAGAAACAATTTGAATATTGTGGAAACACAATCAGGATAACCCAGGATCTGGCAGCTTCTACACTGAGGGATCGAAGGGCTTGGAATATGATATTCCGGAGGTCAAAGGAGCTGGGATTAAAATCAAGAATCACCTCTGCAACAAAACTGAGTATCATGTTTCAGGGGAAAATATGGTCATTCAGTGGAATAGAGAACTTTCAAGGATTCTTGATGAAAAAACCAGAGTTGAATAGAAAATTTGACATTCAGATATACATACAAGAAGCAAGAGAAGCATGAGAAGGTAAACAGGGAAAAGAAATCATAAGGAACTTATCAAAGTTGAACTATTAACATTCCTGCATGGAAAAACAATAATTGTAACTGATGAAACTTTTCTCAGTATGAAAATAGTTGAAGGGAATAGAAATATATATATATATATATATATATATATATATATATATGTCTATATATGAGGGTATATGGGCATATGAATACATATGTGAATGTGTGTATATGTTTACAGGTAAACATAGATGGAGGGCACAGGACCAATTTAACAGGAAGGGATGATACTTAAAAGGTGAAATTAAGAGGTGAGAGAGCAATATAATGAGAGGAGATGGGGAGAGACAGAATGGGGTAAATTCTCTCATATAGAAGAGGCAAGGAAAAAT
This sequence comes from Petaurus breviceps papuanus, assembly GCF_028583685.1. NCBI lineage: Eukaryota > Metazoa > Chordata > Mammalia > Diprotodontia > Petauridae > Petaurus > Petaurus breviceps. The sequence goes on from NW_027187327.1 coordinate 13,422,700, forward strand.
GGTTACAATGGAGGGAAAGAATAGGAAGGCAAAAGGGAATGGGCCAACCTTAGTCTCATTGAATTTGCTTGGGGAGAGAATGAAATACACACTAAATAGGGTATCTCACCCTACAGGAGAGTAGGGGTGAAGGGGAGGAGAGGGGGGATGCTGGAATGGAGGGCAGGCTTGGGGGAGAGGGAAATTGGAAGCACCCACTTTTGAAAAGGGATGGGATCAAAGTAGAGAATAGAACAAGTGGGAAGTGGGATAGGAGGGAGGGAAATATAGTCAGTCCTTTACAATATATCTAAGAGTATGTTACTATTTTGCATTAGCCACACATGTACAACCTATACTGAACTGCTTATCTTCCCAGTAAGGGTGGGTGACAAGGGAGGAAGGGAATGAATCTGGAATTCAAAGTTTTAAAATAAAATGTTTAAATATATATATATATATACATATATATATGTATATATACTATTATTAATACTATTGTACATGTAATTGGGAAATAAGATATACAGGCACTGGGGCATAGAGATCCACTGGAAAAGTCTAAAGGGGTATGGGAGAAAGTATGGGAGAGAGCAGATTGGAGGTGGGGATATCCTGCGGGACTGCTATTTTGGGGCAGTGGGTAGGGGAAAAACGGGGAGAAAATTTGTAACTCAAAATCTGGTGGAAATGAATGATGTAAATCAGAAGTTAATAAAGCATTTGAAAAAATATTTTTTACTGAACCCCAATTGCCCTCCAAAAGGCAAAACAAAAAAACAAAAACAAACAACAAAAAATAAAACAGTGGTCATTTTCCTTTTTTTGTCATTTAAAATAATCTGATGGTTGTAAGTCTAAATCTTTAAGTTGTTTTAATGTGCATTTTCCTAATAACTGGTGATTTGGAACTTTTAAAATATGGTGTTGTTAATTTGTATTTCTTTTCTTGAAAACTTTCTATTCAATTTTTTGACACATAATTGTGTGACCTTGAGCAAGTCACTAAACTTTCATGAGCCTCAGTTTCCTGATCTGTAAAATGAGAAGGTTGGACAAGATGGCTTCTGACATTCCATGAATCCTATCATTCCATAAAATCCTATGATTTAATGGGAAATATCTCTCATTTTTATGTATTTTAATATTTGATATGAGAGCTCTATCAGACAAATTTGTTGTAAAGATTGCCTCTTCCCCCACCTAGGTTAACTGTTTTCCTTTTTATTCTAATTGCATTGATTTTATTTGTGCAAATATTTCAATTTTATGTAATTAGAATCGTGCACTTCATCTTTTATTATTATCTCTGTGCCTTCTTAGGCCAAATAATCCCTATAAGCAAAGTTGCAAAAGGTATCTTCTTTTTTTTTTCCTCTTCTAATTTATCATATTACTTTTAATATCTAGTTAACATACGCATTTAGAACATGTGGTATAAAGGTCTTAGATGTTGATTAGCATTTGCTTATGGCTTTGATGTAGTTTATGAACTTTGTTTAAACCATGCTGGAGGAACCACTTTCCTGTAAGTCACCTAAAAAGTATGTCTTATTCACTTTGTAACAAAAATAGTATCACTGGGTCTAATTAAATTAAGATTTTCTTTTTTTTTTTCTTTCAAACATCCTAGCTTAAATGGCTTCTTGGCAACAAACCACAGAACTATAAACTTCAGAGCTATTCCTATTGGGTGAAAATTTCATTTTCAAAAGTTAAACAAATTATTTCCATAACAATTTTAAAATAAAAATCAGTGCAACCTGTTCACTAACAGTTACATTTAATAAAATACAATTTTCCTCTCTTGTATGTTACCAAAGTTGCAGTTTTCTCTTAAATGTCAGGAAAGCAGAACTAACCTGCAAATCTTTTGCTATGGTTTATAAACTGTCTCTAATAGAATTTCCACCCTCTGAGTTGTCTTATCCACATTAAAAAAATACAAATAGGATACAGTATTTATGGTTATAGATCTATCTAGCTTTTTTAAAATGAGGTGTCTAATTTTTACCAATGATAACAATTCAGTTAAGATTAATAATTGAGCACCACAGGGAAGACTGCAAAGGAGGAATTCACCTGTGGGGCTTTGCTATTTCTGCTGATGGGTCTATCAACTAGAAAATTTCTCACTAATAATACTGTACCCAGGGGAAGATGTAGTTTTTCAATGCTAGAGGAATGTACTAAACAGTTGGCATGGAAAAATACTTCCTTAATACCAGCATTGCTCAAATTGCTTCAAATATTTCCCTAATGCTAATATTTTTATGAATATACAAATGTAGGAGCAATTTTTGGGCAGCTCAGTGGCACAATGGATAGAGCGCTGACCCTGGAGTCAAGAAGGTTCATCTTCCTGGGTTTGAATCTGGTATCATACACTTAACTAGTTCTGTGAACCTGGGCAAGTCACTTAACCCTGTTTGCCTTAGTTTCCTCATATACAAAATGAGTTGGAAAAGGAAATGGCAAACCACTCCTGTATCTTGGCCAAGTAAAATCCTAAGAAAACCTGAAATAGGGTCATAAGAGTTGGACATGACTAAAATTTACTGAACAAAAGGAGAAATTTAGGAAACTTCAAAGAATACTTTTTTTGGGTAATACATTGACTAGGTATTATTTAATATTACAGGTATTTATACATTTTGTCCTACTAAGTTGTAGGTTTCATTAGAGCACAGAGATTACCTAAACTTTTTTATCTCTCTTGCTTCAGTAGGTATCTGATAAATGTTCCTTGAATTAAGTTCTATCTATTAAAATAGTTATAGATAGCCAGGTGGTACAGTAGGTTGGGTGCTGGACCTGAAATCAGGAAGACCTGAATTCAAATCCATTCTCAGATTAACAGCTATGTCACCCCGGTCAAGTCACTTAACCATTGTCTACCTCAGTTTCCTCAACTGTAATATGGGGATCATAGTAGCACCTATCTTGTAGGGTTATTATGAAGATCAAATGAGTTAATACTTGTAAAGTGCTTAACACAGGGGCGGAGAACCTGTGGCCTTGAGGCTACATGTGACCAACTAGGTCTTCAAGTACAGTCCTTTGACAGAATCCAAACTTCACAGAACAAATTCCCTTAATAAAAAGAATTCATTCTGTAAAACTTGGACTCAGTCAAAAGGTTACACCCAAGGACCTAGAAGACCACATGTGATCCTGAGGCCACAGATTCCCCACCCCTGGTTTAGCACAATGGAAAGAATTTAACAGATTATTCTCTCCATCTTGAAGTTTATGTTTGTTCCAACAATGCTGCCTCTGTGCAAAACATTTACACAATTTTCACTTTTGAATTTCTTTTAAAGAAAAATTCTTTTGGATATCTTCAGTGAGTATATTTGACTTTTTAAATAGCCAAACATTATCTAAAGCCGAGTTTAGTGAATTAGGTGAGGACTCCAGTTGGTAAGATTATCTGGAGTTAAAAGTGAAGTGAATTATGAAATAATTAAACAGATTTTCTCATATGTTTTACCATAAGCTCTGAGGTCAATTACCAAAAAGCATTTCTGAAAATGTGAAAATTTCTTAAATAATAGAAACATTACTGGAAGAAGTAAAGTCTCTTACAAGGTGACTACTTGGTAGGATAACAAATTTGAATTGCAATATCTGTTAAAAAAAAAAAAACAACAAACCACAATAATAACTCTCCTAATTAGAGTTTGCTAGATAGGTTTCTGATTATTAATTTCTATAAATTAAAGCATTTCCCAATTAATTCCCATTAGTAAATGAATATTTTTCCATGGGGAATTTGCAGAGAAATTGAATGACATACCCCAATGAGAGGATATCAGTAGATCAGTGATAACTTGGCAGGTAATCTCTACAGAAGAGTCCCAGAGATTTGTCCTGTTGTTCATTTATTTGCTATTTCTGACTCTCCATCACCCCATCTGAAGTTTCTTGGCAAAGATACTGGACTGGTTTGCCATTTCCTTTTCCAACTTATTTTGTAGATGAGGAAACTGAGGCAAACAGGGTTAAGTGAGTTACCCAGGAACTATTTGATACCTATTTAGTCTGAGGTCAAATTTGAACTCAGGAAGATGAGTGTTCTTGACTCCAGGCCCAGCATTCTATTATTCACTGTGCCACCTACCTGCTCCTAGTCCTATGTTAAAAAAAATCAGTGTCTTGAGTGAACGTATATATGGCATGCTTATCAAATTTTCAGATGACAGAAATTAGGGAGACATAGCTATCACATTATATGAAAATGTCAGGAGCTTAAAATAAAACTCATGAAACTAGAATTATAGGCTTAGATCTAATAGGATGTCATTTAATAGTTAAATGTAAAATTCTATACTCAGATTAAAATAATCAATTTTATAAGCATAGGATAGGAAAGATATAGCTAGATAATAGTTTGAATTTCAAAAATCTAGATTTTTTAGAAGATTTTAAGTTTCATGTGAGGCTACAGAGTAGAATGGCAACCAAAAAAAAAAGTTCATGGGCCAAGTAGGTGGCACAGTGAATAGAGTACCAGCCCTGGACTCAAGAGGACCCGAGTTCAAATCCAGCCTCAGACACTTAACACTAGCCATGTGACCTTGGGCAAGTCACTTAATTCCAATTGCCCTGTCCTCCCCCCTCCAAAAAGCAAAAAAAAAAAAAAAATAAAAGTTTATGTGTCCATAAGCTACATGACCTCCTAACTAAGAAATGAGTCCAAATGATCCTTTTTCTTTGCTCTGTGCTGATCCAAACACATATGGAATATTGTGTTCAGTTCTAGATTCCACATTTTAGGAAAGACTGACAAACTAGAATGTATTTGGGGGGTAATGACGATAATAAGGAGACTAGAGACCATGCTGTACAGGTATAGGTTGAAGGAACTGGAAATGAGTAGCCTGAAGAAGAACAAGCTAGAGAGTATATGTATGTAGCTTTCTTCTAATATCTGAAATATGCTGTCATGTGAAAGAGTTTCACTTTGGTTTTGTCTAGTCCTACAGCACTGTATTAGGAAAAATGGGTAGAAGTTTCAGACAAAAACAGGTTTAATATAAGAAAACCATGGTACTGACTAGAGCCCTCCAAAAGTAGCATGGCCTTCTAGGTCCTTGGGTGTAGTCTTTTGACTAGTTCAAGTTTTACAGAAAAAATCCTTTTATTAAGGTGATTTGTTCTGTGAAGTTTGGATTCAGTCAAAGGGCCACATGTGGCCCTGAGGGTGCAGGTTCCCCACCCTGGATTAGGTTAATACTTCCATCAAGGACCTATGATTTTGAAGGTAGGGACTTCCTCTACCTACATAGAGTCAATCTGTCCAACTAAACAACAATGTTGGATTGGAGGCAGAAGACTGAGGTTGAAGTCCTGGTTCATTACTTCCTGTGTGACCTTTGGCAAATGATAACCTCTCTGGGCCTTGAGTTCCTCATATGTAAGACGAAATATTTGGACCAAGTGATCTTCAAAGTCCTTTCCAGATCTAAATTCTGCCTGAGATGTAGAAAGGTCAAGTGACTCACTCAAACAGCTAATGGGTGTCAGATTGACTCTATTAGAATTTAAAAGACATGAGAAAGTAATAGTATAGTTTCTTCAGGGTTAGTGGATAGATGGAAGCATATTCCATATCCCATATTCCCTTGGAATTTACTTAATAATTGATTCTCTTTTTCATGATTGTTCTTTTGCTTTTAACTTCTTCATCTTATATCTTGGGAGGGCTGTTATTTTATTATAAAGTCTTAAATATTTTCCCCTGGAGAACTGAGGATTACAGGGCCAGTATATGTCAGAGCAGGGATTTGAACCAACAGCTTCCTAGTTCTGAGACTGTCTTTGTCTCAGATCCTCTTGAGTCCAGGGCTGGTACTCTATTCACTGTGCCACCTAGTTGGCCCATGAACTTTTTTTTGGTTGCCATTCTACTCTGTAGCCTCACATGAAACTTAAAATCTTCTAAAAACCCTAGATTTTTGAAATTCAAACTATTATCTAGCTATATCTTTCCTATCCTATGCTTATAAAATTGATTATTTTAATCTGAGTATAGAATTTTACATTTAACTATTAAATGACATCCTATTAGATCTAAACCTATAATTCTAGTTTCATGAGTTTTATTTTAAGCTCCTGATATTGTCATATAACGTGATAGCTATCTCTCCCTAATTTTTGTCATCTGAAAATTTGATAAGACAGTCTTTGATGAGACTGTCTTTGCACTATGCCATCTTCCATATGCCATATTATCACTTGATGCCATAATAGTTTATTATTACTTAATGCTGATGATTGTAATGTTTCCTAATTCCTATGGTATCTTTAATTTTTATACAAAGTACCCATTAATAGAATCATTATCCTCATGTATTATTAGGGTAAAAGTATATGCATATTGTATTTTCTCTGAGTACACTTGAATTAAAAATATTTATAGCTACTGAAATGGATATTTCAGGAGAATAAAGATTTTGGCATCCTAACAGAGATTAACTTAGAAAAATGTTAACTAAATAATGTTATAATGGATTTACCACGGTGGCTTAAACCTATGTTTTAAATGAGAAAATCATGTGGTCTAAAGTTTTTATATTATAAAAATATTTCTATTTTGAGAACTTTTTTCCTGAGGGCTCCATAACATATTTTGTACATGTTTTACATAAGATAGTGCCATTGGACTTATGCTTTTGACTTGTAAAGGTCCTGGATGAATGTAAATTCCTTAGTAAACTGAATAGGATTTATAACCCTCTCAGAATATCCAGAAGCTCCAGGAGTGTTCTTTCAAATTGGTTACCACAGGCCATGTAATAACAGAAATGAAAATATGCTACTAAACCTGTATCTCTGAAGATAAATTAACCTAAACACAACTGAAGTTTGAAAATTACTCTTTAATGAAAGATTTTGCCATGAAGGAAAATGGATTATGGACAGTATTAGAACATCCAGATTTTATGAAGTAATTATCCCTTCTGGGAAGCGAGTCAGCAGTAAAATAGCAAAGGTATAAAAGCCAAATATTACTTTTTAATATTTTATAAAACTAATTTTGCAAATTGTTTTGTGTTTTAATATGGCTATACTTAGAGGTAAAATATTATTTTTGAAGTATATTTCATTTGAATTATTATAATTCATTAAATATTTGATGGATCTAAACCCAAGATAACACATGAGCTTTTCAATGGTTTTCCCCCTAGCTATACAAGAAGTTGTGGGGACATTTTTTATGCAAATATATCTGACCCAGAAAAATTTCAAACTTGCTTGAAATTTAAAAAACCTACACACTTTGTTTAGTCTAAACTCCCTTCCTTGAATCTTTATTTCTGTCAAATGGTTTCAGTTCAGTCATTCAATAAATAAATATTTATCAAGCACATATTATATGCCAGGTACTGTGCTCAGCTCTGGAGATAACAAATATATGAAAAGAAGGACAGTGCATTCCTTCAAGGAGCTTACACTCTAATGGGGGAGACAATACATAAAAGTAAACTGTAAAGGGGAAGAATGGGCTGAAAAGTACTCAATGTGGGGGAATGGTGGAGAAATTAGACAAGTGTCAAAGTAATACATCCAGGTAAGAAATGACAGATATTTTGAGCTAAGTTCCCTCAATCAATGGAGGGTTTGAACTTCATGGCCCCTATCTTCTAATCAGAGAGGCAGGAGGTATTGAAGACCTGGAATACCAGGACTGTTGGGATCTTGAAGGATGATGAGGTTTTCCTAAATAATGAACTTCCTGAGGCAGAGTGGAAAACTCGGAAAAGTCCCAAAGTAGAGCATTCAGGTGAGAAATAAGATCTTCTGAGCTATGAACACTGGAATTTAAATTTAAAAAGCACATATTATACTGCTCTATGTGCCAGAGATATAAGGGAGGTGGGAAAGGAAACAATCCCTGCCTTCAAGGGGCTTTCATTCTATTAAGGAGAACTGCTCTGTGCCCAACACGAACATCCTTTCATCCATCCATCAAGCAATCAAACAGTAGGCATCATCACCAGTGGTTCCCTTTTACCTTGAGGATCAAATATAAAATCATCTATTTGGCGATCAAAACCCATTTAAATCTTGAATTTGGCATTTAAAATTCATTTAAATATTGCAACTTTTCCGTAGCCTTATACTTCTCTTCACATATTGTGTGATCCAGTTACATGAGCCCTTCTCTTGTTCCTTGCATATGACACTTGGCGCCTTTTCAATGACCATTCCCCATTCCTGGAATGATTTCTTTCCTTTTCTTTGCTTCCAGGTCTCTCGGGCTGTTTCAAGACTTTGCTCAAGTTCCACCTTCTGCTGGAGGTCTCTCCCACTCTCCCTATTGCCTTTTCTCTGATGTTTACATACCTTGTTTGTTTATAGTTTGTGTTTTCTCTACCTTGGTAGAGCATAAATTCCTTGAGGGCAGGAACCATGATTTTACTGTTTTTTTGTTTTGGTATCGCAGTACTTTCCACAGGGTCTGGCATAGAGTAAATGCTTTATAAATAAATGTCTGGTGACTGCCTGAGCTCCTACTAAGTGGAAGGGTGTCATAATGGACACTGTAATAGTATCTAGAATTAAAAGACATAATATGGCAACAGTGGTAGTTGAGATGTATGTCTAGGACTGCTCAGAGATAGATGGAGGATGATGGTTGATTTGAGTCTATTTATGTGTGTGTTTGTGTGTATCTCTACAGTTAGTCCCAGTATTTGTACTCCACTTGCTCAACATGTTCCTGATAAATTTCAGGAGAGGCATTAACTGATGGCTACATTAAATAACCCTTAAATCTGTATGCTTTTGGATGAGCATTCTGTCATCCTCATTTCTGGTGGTTTCATAGAATTACAGAATCTTGGGATAGGAATGAACCTCAGAGATCATCAAGTCCAACTATGACCTGTAGATTTAATACCAAAGGTACTATTGTCTGAGTGACTTTGGAAAACACAAACTCCTTAGGTTTAATTTATTTTTTCATCTGCAAAATTATTGGCTTAGAGTAGGTCATCTTTAAGGTCACTTTAAATTCTGTATCCTATTACTCTATAATAAATGGCTGCCTGTGCTCTCCAGAGAGGGGAGGGTGAGGGAAACAGAACAATAATTTATTAAGGTACACTATGTACCACTAAACACTTTACAAACATGTGATAAATAATTTATTATTTATTGAAGGTGTACACTAAATTTCTGGAAAACTTTAATTTCCAACATAGTTTTCCAAAATTTGCCTTTTTGAAGTTCCTACATAATGATTTTATTTCTGCATTCCAGGCCTAAGCAGAACAGGATTATCCTCTATTTCTTATAACATGTATTAAATAAATTTAATTTAATTTATTGCTCTCCCAAAATGGTTGTATCAGTTCATAGTTCCACCAACAATGAATTAGTGTCCCAATTTTTTCACATCCTCTCCAACATTTATCACTTTCTCTTTCAATCATATTAGCCAATCTGGAAGGTATAAAATGATATTTCAAAGTTCTTTTAATTTGCATGTATAATCAATAATGATTTAGAGCATTTTATATGACTACAAATTATTTTTATTTCTTCACTGGAAAATTGCCTATTCATATCCTTTGACCATTTATCAGCTGTGTATCATTTATAAGACTTTTGTTCTTATAGGTTTGACAAAGCTCTTTATATATGTGAGATGAGACCTTAGAAACTGTCTATAAAATCCTCCCACCAATTTTCTGTTTTTCTTCTGTTCTTGGCTACATTTGTTTTATTTGTACAAACTCTTTTTAATTTAGTCATAATTATCCATTTTATACCTCAGTCTGTTCTCCATCTCTTGTTTATTCATAAATTATTCATCTACCCACAAGTCTGATAAGTAATATGTTTCATATTCTTCTAATTTTCTTGTAAGATCTTTCTTTATATCTAGGTCATGCAACCATTTTTACCTTATCCTGGTAAAATGATGTAAGATACTGGTCTATGCCCAGTTTCTACCATATTGCTTTCCAGTTTTCCCAACAATTTTTTTTCCAAATAATGAATTCTTATCCCAAAATCTTTATATTTGCCAAATATAGGGTTATGGTGTTTATTTGTTGCTGTAAATTGTACATGTGCCCTGATCCGTTGATCTACCTTTCTATTTCTTAGCTGGTACCAGGTAGTTTTGAAAATCAATTTCTTATAATATTGTTTAAGATCTGGTACTGCTTAGCTTTCTTCCATTACATTTTTTCATTAGTTCCTTTAATATTCTTGATTTTATGTTCTTCCAAGTGAATTTTATTATTATTTTTTCTAATTCAGTAAAACTATTTGTTAGCAATTTAATTGGGATGACATTGAATATATAAATTAGTTTAGATAAAATTGTCATTTTTGTTATATTGGTCCTGCCTACCCATGAATAATTAATAGGTCTTCAATTATTTAAATCTGATTTCATTTGTATAAAATTATTTTTAATATAATTTTGTTTATATAGTTCCTGGGATTGTTTTGACAAGTGTACTCCCAGGTATTTTATATGATCTAGAGTCATTTTAAATAGGGTATCTTGTACATTTTTAGCAGAGTTTGTGATATATAGGAATGCTGATACTTATATAGATTTACTTTAAATCCTGCTGCTTTACTAAAATTATTAATTGTCTCAATCAAATTTTAGTTGAGTCTTTGGGGCTTTTCAAGTATATCATATCATCTGCAAAAAGAGAGAGTTTTATTCCCTATTCTGATTACTTTTATTGTTTTTTCTTTTCTTATTGCTATTTCTAGGATTTCCAATACAATGTTGAATAATAGTGACAGTGGCATCCTTGTTTCACACTTGATCTTACTGGGAAGGCTTCTAGCTCATCCCCATTACGAAAGCATGCTCATTGGTTTAGATAAATGCTTTTTGTCAATTTAAGGAAAAGTCCATTTATATCTACATTTTAAGTGTTTTTAATAGAAATGAGTATTGCGCTTTATAAAAAGCTTTTTTGCATCTATTGATATAATCATAAAACACATAATATTTCAAATATTTAATTACCAACATTATATGCCCATTCAGTTATCTTTCCTCCAGACTAAACATCCACTCTTCCTCCAACTGATTCTCCACTAAACCTCTGGTCATACTTCTTGGAGCACAATTTGGCTTGTCAATATCCTTCCGGAACTATGGCACCCAGAAGCAAATACACACACACACACACACACGTGTGTGTGTGTGTGTGTGTATGTATGCATATATAAGGAGAGAGAGAGAGAGAGAGAGAGAGAGAGAGAGAGAAAGAGAGAGAGAG